>NW_017802458.1:427236-462927 GCF_001625305.1 Branchiostoma belcheri | reverse complement strand
AGGACCTGAAATTTGGTATGAGGATAGTGGCTCATGTACGGTGTTGGTGGTTGAAGTATAATGATGAAGTCCTAAATGTAACTAATCATGTATGTTCTTTTAGGTTGGAATTGCAACAGAATTTCTGAAAATATACCCGGTGTAAAACTTCAGACTGTTTCAGGCCAGGCAGGTTATAGACTGAATTAGGTCAGTCAGGCCTGCTCAGAGGCTTGGGAGGTCAGTTGCTGACACAGGATGTTCTAAATGGTTGAGGATTCGTTGTGCTTACTTGAGCCTGGTGTTAATGTAAGGGTCAACCATAACCAAAGACTGTGACAGAGGGCATTAATGCAGGGGAAAGGTAAACTAATTGGTTCAAGGCACTGCAGAGTTGACAGTGGAGGGAGGTGCCTTGGACAGTCATAATCTACTGTGAAATTAGGCACTATACTGGCTGTAATGCAGGATGAATGTTTCAGGGAGTAATGCTGCATAGCAGACCACTTTGGCAAGGGTTTTACAAAGTTTTACCTTGACATATATAAAATCATCATGAAATTGCTGAACTTGAGATGTATACAGCACACAAATGTAACGATAATTTTGCTTCTTCTATTCTTGTACCCAAGTTATTTAACTTAAGTGCATTAATTTTGGCCCATATAGGGCATGAATATGCAATAAGGTTCATTGTCATTGTCATTGTCATTGTGTTACCGTATGTGATATGACTGTGATTTCAACATACCATATATACATACACCATACATGTATGTACATTGTAGTCCTTATTTTAATCACAAACATACCAATCAAATTTTGCCTTTCTTTCCAAAATTCACCTTTCATTAAGTTTTCCTCATATTTCTCACAAAATGTGCATGTCTGAAAATTATTTGATAATTACATCCAGCAATCTGTGTATTTAAAGTACACCTAAAACTTCAACAGACAAGAAAACCTCACATCAAACAATTACATGACAATGGAGAGATGAAACCATGACATCTACTGCAAACTTACAACCCCTTGATAACGTACTTGGGTCAATCTCAGTGATTTTGTGCTGCCACTGTTTCCACTGGTCACAACTGCTGGGCTCATGGACCTCACCTAGACACTCCCTGGAATATCAGGATGAGAGGATTACTATCATTAAACAACAATCCTTTTAGAGTTGGAATAAAACGTTTTCACTCTAGATTTGCTTCACCATTAGGCCTAGGAAAAACATGTTGTTTCCTGTTTCCAGACCGACGCTAGAAAAACCTGCCAACCCTAGCCTTTTTTTGTATGTGGACCCCAAAAAGGGACATAAATTTTTTGAGCTCATCAACCTTTTCTAGCTCCATGATCAGCCATCTGAGACACAAAACAATTTTGTATAATCAGTTTTCCAACATGGAAATTGAAAATGACAGTGCCTTCAAGCAAGTTTTACTTTGTAAAACTGTTTTGTATAAGCCTAAAAAAAAGAAAGAAAAAAAAAACTACTAGAAAGACCCTAATTTTTTGACTGAAACAGAAAACACAACATTTTTTCCCTGGCCTTAGTTGATGATGACAAAAGATTAGACAGACTAAACATTTGTACACTAAAACTGATTGCTAAAACTCTTGCCATTTTGAAATATCTGTTTTTTTTTCATGTTCCCAAGTTACCAGCAGAAGAAGTGACCATTCCCACAATCCACTGCATGAGAAGTCTGTGCCTCTGCACCAATGGGAGCGGTTCCTGACTCTGACGGGAGCCTGACAGCTCTGCCACACCCGGGGAACGGACACCACTTGATGTGGGGATTGGTCTCCACAAAAGCCTGAGGTGGAACAACATAGTGTTATGGAACAATTTACAGTTAAAGTGCGCATGACACCAAAAAATGACCTTAGCTGATTGTAATTGACATAACTAGTATTACCTGGCTAACAGACACATTTACAATAAATATGCACGGTTCTCCTGTTACATTCGAAATTCTAATGCCCTGCCTTGGAAAAGTCAGCACAAGCTAGTACTGGCGGGTGATTTGCATCTCTACATTTTATTTTTGCATGTCTGTATTTTTTCCTGAGCTGACGTCATCCAGTAATGTCAGCTCAGATATGCAAAAATAAAACATAGAGATGCAAATAGAGAGGCCCGAAGTGGGTGATTGGGAAGCTTGCTAGAGAGTCTCCAAAAACCCACTTTTAGAAGGCCGTACAAGCTCAGTTTCTCGGTCATCATGATTGGAACAAACTTCAAGTGACTATATTGTATGTACACTTCCGATATTTGTATGTATTTCACAGACTTTTTTTGGTATCATGAGCACTTTAAGGTCTGCTCTGTTAATCCTTACTCAAACACATTCATATATATGATGACAGGAGTCTAAATCCTTCCTGCTATAAAATTGCAACATGATGTAACCCAAAACTAGTTACCATGGTGATAGACGTCCACACATTCATATTATGGTCAGACAGGAGTCTAAATCCCTCCTGCTATAAAATTGCAACATGATGTCATCCAACATGTATTAGTTACCATGGTGACAGACGGCCTGGTTCAGGTCATTGACCTTATTGGTTTGGAGAAGAAGAGGCAAAACAGGAAATTGGTCCAAAAGATTTCATATCTCTGTGAAATACTTTTGAGTTGTTGAATGTATATTATTATTTAATGTTCTTGTTTTCATAAATAGTTTTTTTTTTTTAATTTCTTGTCGATTATAGATGCATTTTCTGACTACCTCCAGTCCAACAGACATGCATCCAGCAGGAATTTAAAAACAGGAAAAAAGATTACCTTTTCTAGGACCTTTAATTTGACCTAACTTCCTGTGTCTGAGCTTTTAACTTCCTTTCAGTCTGCGGTTATGGCATTTGCCCCACCCGCTTCCTTTAATGTACAGACACACAAGCAAACAGATACACAAACACACAGAAAACAATAGCTCCATACAAGGAAGTTACTACACAAAGATAAGAAGATGGACTCACTTTGATATCAAACTGCTGGTACCTCATGGCCATCTCCCTGGGAACAAGCTTCTCTATGGTCTCCACGGGAACCAGCTGGCTGCACTCGTACCCGGGGCACTGTATGTCCCCTGTGCTGCCATCTTTGATCTTCAAACTTAGGTACCTATGTAGACACAGTGTTTTACAAATTAAACCTTTCGTTTACAATCTACTTTGCTCAACATTGTGCACATTTTTTGCAAAGACAATAGTTTGTACATGTACTTTTGTACCAAGTCTTCAGTATCTTATAATGTATAATAAGATTTTTCATATATCACATAAAAGGAATAGATAATTTGCAAGTAAAGCAGTGTTCTAGTCAGCCTGAATTTTTTTCTGTCATCTCAATTTTTGTAGTTAATACTCCCCTAAGAAAATTGTGAAATCTAAAGTGCTATTTCCTGGATTTTGAGGGACAAATTTTACTGGTAAACTAAGCTTTAACAACATCTCTTCATCCCTTTCTATATGTTTAATTAGTATATAATTTATAAACCATGAGCAGCAAAATTCCTTTAAATGGCGGAAAGACAGATGCTGGTTAGAACACTGAATATGTATTAAATCAGCTGTACCTTTCCCAGCACTCCTGACAGAACTGATGAGCACAGGGGATGTCCACTGGTTCATCATCAGCTGATACAGGACCTGCACAGATGTCACACTGGGGTGGGAGGGGGGCAAAAATAGCAATCATTAAACATCCTCATATATCTTGAAAAGACTCCTCTGGTATGTTTAACCATTGATGCTCTAAGGGTGTTATGATAATTAGGCTAAAGTAGTGCAGAATGTCCCTTCTAACCAATATTTTAGAGTCAGTCTGGTCCCCCATGTTTGAATTGTACACAATGTCTTCTGAGTTTATCTTTCGCTTTAGGTTTGAGTAGTATACAGTGTTCTAACAAACAACTTTTCAGGGTCAACCCTGTCCCTCTGACATTAGTAGTATACAGTGTCCTAACTAACTAATTTTCAGTCAGCCCTATCCCTCTGATATGAGTAGTACACAGTGACCCTACTAACTGCTTTTTCTGAGACAGCCCTGTCCCCAGGCTTGAGTAGTATATAATGTCCCTACTAACCAATGTTTCAGAGTCAGCCCTGTCCCCAGGCTTGAGTAGTATACAGTGACCCTACTAACCAATGTTTCAGAGTCAGCCCTGTCCCTATGGCATGAGTAGTATACAGTGTCCCTACTAACCAATGTTTCAGAGTCAACCCTGTCCCTCTGGCATGAGTAGTACACAATGTCCTAACTAACTAATGTTTCAGAGTCAGTCCTATCCCTCTGATATGAGTAGTATACAGTGACCCTACTAACCATTTTTTCCGAATCAGCCCTGTCCCCAGGCTTGAGTATAGTACACAATGTCCTAATTAACCACTGTTTTGGAGCCAGGCCTGTCCCACTGGCATGAGTAGTATATAATTACACTACTAACCAATGTTCCGGAATCAGCCCTGACCCTCTGTTCCTCTATCATGTCCCTACTAACCAGTGTTTCAGAGTCAGCCCTGTACCTCTGGCATGAGTAGTATACAGTGACCCTACTAACCAATGTTTCTGAGTCAGCCCTGTCTCTCTGTTCAAGGTCCTCTCCTGCACCCTCCTCCTTCTTGCCCAGCTCGGCCAGGACGCTGTCTGGCGGTTTGACCCCTGCTTTCTCACAGCAGGCCACCGGGTCCCGCATCCACCCCTCCAGCAACATCTCCTTGGACCACTCTGCAAGAAAATAACACAAGACTTACTCAGACACATTCATATATTATGGAAGAGTCTAAATCCCTCCTGCTATAAAATTGCAACATGATGTAACCCAACACTAGTTACCATGGTGACAGAATCTCTTTGGACCACTCTGAAATAAAATAACGCAAGACTTACTCAAACACATTCATATATTTTGATGACAGAAGTCTAAATCCCTCCTGCTATAAAATTGCAGCATGACGTAACCCAACACTAGTTACCATGGTGACAGAATCTTTTGGACCACTCTGGAATAAAATGACGCAAGACTTACTCAAACACATTTATATATTATGGTGACAGGAGTATAAATCCCTCCTGCTATAAAATTGCAACATGATGTAACCCAACACTAGTTACCATGGCGACAGAATCTCTTTGGACCACTTTAGAATAAAATAACGCAAGACTTACTCAAACAAATTCAAACATTATGTCAACAGAAGTATAAATCCCTCCTGCTATTAAAATTGCAACATGACATAACACAACACTAGTTGCCATGGTGACAGACAACTGGTTCAGGTCAGTGACCTTATTTGTTTGGAGAAGAAGAAGAAGAAACAGAGCAAAAACATTATGTTTTCCATCTAGGAAGGTAAAATTAGAAAACCCATGACAGCTATAACAGAACTAGTAGAAACAGTTGCCATGTAGGCAACATATGACTGGCCACTACACAGTCATTCTGCCTGTCAATCTTTACCATCCATAGCTCATCAACCCAACACAATATTTCAGTACCCAGAAGTCAAAATAAAGTTTCTTTAGCCTCAGATCATAAGGCTACAGCAAGTAATTCTTATGGATGACAATCATCAATTTTGTTGCCTTCTGAGTTCTGACAGTGGTCAACATGCTGAAAATGGGCAAAGATGTCTGTTGTCATGCCGGAAGGTGGATGGCAGATAACTATGAAGAGAGGAGAAAATACAATGCTCTGATTTTTATTAATTTGTAATTTTATTGTTTTGTCTTTTACTTTGATGCAGTAAACTATTTCATTCCTATTTCATTTTATATCTGAATCAAAACCATTTGTACAAGGATTGAAAACTTGTACACTGGGTACATTGTATCAGCACATACCATTGTTTCGGAGCAGTGCCTCTGCCGTGAAGAGAGGTACATGTAGCATGTCAGCTGTCTCTATCAGCAGTGAGTCCTTCGCTTCCTGAAGCTCCTGGCTGCGTAATCCACTGTAGGACTGGGGGAGGGGGGCAAGCAAACGAACGTATCATTCCTCTGTTTACAGTTAAAACAAGCCTCACTGGGTCAGTCTACTGAGGAAGACCAGAGTGACTGGTCAAAAGCTCTAGGTGAGAGAACTTTTTTGTGTTGGATCAAAAGTTTTAACTCTAAACATGTAACTACCAACACAGATGAACTTTCATGATAGTACCTCATCTCGTTTGATGGTATAGATCCCATCTGAAACTTCTGGGTCTTCATTTTCTGCAGCCTGCAAAAAAAAAATACTGTTCATCTCTCAAGTAAAAATGTGACGTATAAAATTTGAACAAAGTAACAAACAGTGTGTAACATTTTGTTTCCTTTTGGACTTTCAAAAAATTTGTCTTTACTTATTTGCATATCAATGAATAGTTTGTAATTAATTATTATATAAACCTGGTTTTCTGACAATTCTCCAGTGTCACTGACGAAAGGTAGTGGATGCTACCTGAAACAACAATTTGCTGATTGTTTCCAAAATCATAATCCAGTTGCTTGAGTACTACATTGTAGTAACTGTTCTTGAAGTATGTAACATTCTAATCGGCTGTATAGGGATAAAAGCCAAGAGTCTTACAGCAAAAACCATCTTGGACTCGAGCAGAGCAGCGATGTCGGCATGGCGGTGTATGGCAGCACAGTCACACGGTGTGTGTCCATCCTTGTTCTCCTGGAACAGTGGTGCACCATGGGCCACTATCAGCTGTGGAATAAGGTAAGAGCAATGATCAGCTGCAGAATAAGGTAAACCTGTAACATGCAAAGTGTGCAATCCTCGGTTTCCGGTGATCGTAGCTGGATTCTTAGGACTTTTGACTTCCTGTCATTCTGCCTGTCAATCTTCGCCACCCAAAGCTTAGCCACCAAAAATAATACTTCCTTACCCAGAGAAAGGTACTGGAGTTATCAAACGGGGATTGATCGGTGTTCAAAAACTCATTCTTTCCTAGAACTATCGCAGAGTGGAACTTGCTGTCACCAAGTACAGAAGGGGCATTATCATTAGATAGCTTTAAACAATGTTTAGAGTTAGATGTTAAATGGTTAGGTGTAACAAGTTGTTCGGTCTAATGTAGCCAGCTGCCGCCATGCCATGTGCCTGCAAAGCTGGTGTGTTACGCCAAAGGGCGGTTATACCGGCTATACCAATGCAGATGCAGATACAGAAAAGACAAAATAAAAGTTTGTTTGGCCTGATCATAAGCAGAACTAATGGTAAGAAACTGTCTCAGTACCTCCACACATTTCTTGAGTCCAGACAAGGCGGCGTAGTGTAAGGCCGAGTTTCCGTAGGCGTCGGTGGCGGCTACGTCCACTCTCTCGTAGCGACCGTTCCCCAGGGGAGGGCCCTGCCAGGCCAGCAGCATCTGTACACACTCCGCACGATCAACCTACAGAAATAAAATCAGTTAATGTTAACAATTATGGGAACAATCAAAAGCTGATGAAACAAGACTTTCTCCCTAAATCAACTGATGGACTGATAGAAGGAAACTTCTCCCTACTTGTACATATGATCATCACTAATGATACTACAACTAGAAAGGTAACATTTGCAAAGCAAATGCATAATGTTTACCTTTACACATGGTCTGCTCTTAATTCTTACTCAAACACATTCACATGTATTATAATTTCTACCATCGTGAATATATAGTTCCACGAACATGTCCATTTTTCTCAGACCATGAACTTTTGCTACCGTGAACATAAAGTGAATTACAGTATATAGGCAGACCAAGGAGGTTTCTTTCGAACCTTCTTGGTCAGACAGGAGTCTAAATCCCTCCTACTATAAAATTGCAACATGATGTACAGTCATGTACATGTACATGTACATGTAACCCAATACTAGTTAGGTTACAGTCTGATTCAGGTCATTGACCAAAGAAACAATATGTTTTCCTTCTGTAAGCATAATTGCTAGTTTGAAACTGATGAAAGAAGGCATTCTCTCTACCTGTACATCACTCTGGACCATGACTTACGACCCTAGGTGATAAACCGGACAGTGAGTGTGTGTGTGTGTGTGAGTTAACTACCAGTACTGATGAAAGAAGACTTTCTCCCTACCTGTACATCAGGGTCATTACTGTTGGCACAGATGCAGGCCTCATGAAGAGAGGTGAGAGAGTTGGCGTTCCTCTTGTTGGGATTCCCGTTGTGGAAATCCAAGAAAACTCTGGATATGGAGAAAAAAGAATGTTAACTTAAATGATGTTACTACCCATGTACCACATATAATGTTTGATGTTTGAAACCCCTTTCTAGATTTGTACAGTTTGGTTTCATAAAGTATGAAACCTACGTATTACGTTTAAAACGTAGTACATTTTTGTATGAAACCTATATTTTAGTATCATGTCATTATGAAACCTTTCTCTCTCTCTAAGTCTTTTGAGATCTAGACTGACTGACAGAAAGAGAGGTGTCATAATCTTATGACATTTAAGGAGCATACTTCTCTTCAGATCATGGTACGTTGTATTTCGACTGAACAGCTTTTAGGCCACATCAATTCAATTTGTTGTTTCTCGGATTTTTTCAGAAAAAATATGAAGCGACAGGGCGAAAAAAAAACAGGCCAAGGCACCCCATGATAGCCGGAAATGTTACAATATGAACCATAAAGGCAACATACCAGGCTGGTTTATAACTAAAACGATTATAGATATTGAACTTTTAATGAAACAAAGTTGCATTGAACTAGGAAAAAAAAGGAGGACTTTATTTAACCGTTGGGGCCAAAATATGTCTTTCATTGAGCATTTTGCAGTTGATGTAGAACCTATATTTTTTTTTTTTTTTGCAAATCAGAAAAAAATGGACAGGGCAAATCCGAGAAACAACAAATTAATTGGTGTGGCCTTATATATGAAGATTCTCTAATTTTAAAAACTTGAAATAAAAATCATAAACTTACCTTATGAGGACCTTCTGTCCGTACAGTGAGACATAGTGCATGGCGGTGTTGTTACCATGGTTTTCTCCGTACGACAAGTTTGGGTCCAGATTTTCCCGCAGATCGCGGCTGCTATTATAAATCTGCAGCGCCAACGTCTGGTCACCAGTCTGTATCGCTTTTCGGAACCGCGAGGAAATACCCCCCATGTTTTCTTACGCGAAACTGTCACCATACAAGCCGAAAAATGATGGTCCAGATTTTTCTTTTTCGTACATTTTGGATTGTGCAACACTAGTGTTTTAGCTGATTACAATACAGCTTTCAAAAAAATCATTACATGATTAAAAACCCTGTATGATATTGGCGTAGCCAGAATGAGAAATGATATTTTTCACAATATCATAATTTTACATATTAAACAATTATTGCTATTCAGTTTCATATATATCTATATGATCAGTTCGAAATTCGAGTGTTTTGAAAATCATAAAAGTAACCAAAATACTTCACAGAAGTTGACAAAATTAACTCTTCTCTTTTTTAAAGTTAAGTTTTAAATAAAGTAAATATCAATGAATTGCATAGATACAATATGCATAATTACATAGTTTGCAAATTTGCTTCATGTAGGTGACAAAAAAGGATTCTAAAAACCCCCTCTCAGAAAATGGCACATGCCACTTCAGTCTTAGTATGACAACAGTTGAGATGATTCCATTTCAAGACCAGGGGTGACAGGATGGAAGACTTGAGCAGTGAATGCTACCCCTCTTATCAAATGGTACATTCCCATGAAGCAGCCTCCAGTCTATAGGTGGACTAGTCCATTACAAGGGCTGTGGGGGGAGAGGGTGATGGAAGACTTGGATATCCACTGGTCCTAGCCAGATTCAAAATTGCTGATGCTGTCGTCACCTACTCAGGAACATAGTACGGTCCTGTATGTATTGAAAAAAAAAACAAGAAAAGAAAGACAATTTAGCTCATCAAATCATTCAAATTAAGGTAACTAATATGCATCTAAATTTCAATTTTAAAAAAAAGTTACTAGTACTGTATAGTTATAGTCAAGAGACTGTTGCACAAAGAATATAACTAACACAAGAGACATCATACTAAAAAAAAGATTCTGGTTCTGAATCAACTCAAAAATGATCATATTTTGCCCCCAACAGTTGAGGAAAGTCCTTTGTTACAGTTTTTCCATCTATCATGCAGTGGTTTGATTAAAAGATCAAAATCCATTGTTTAAATATTAACCCTGCCTTTTGTGTTGACTTCATGGCTCCTATCGTAGCATTTAGGGCTAAAATAGGATGCCTAGACCTGTGTTTTTTTTCGCCCTGTCGCTTCATATTTTCTCTGAAAAAATCAGAGAAGTTGAGAACCAACAATTTAAATAGATGTGGCCTTAGATTATTTCTCTATTGACCCAAGAGTTATTATTAAGAGACTCTGAAAAAATCCAAGAACCAACAAATTAAATTGGTGTGGCCTTAGTGTTATCTGAAAAATCTAGGAACAGAACACTGGCATGTTTATTGAAATTTCTTGTCAAAATATACTAGAGTACTCTACTTCCTTCTTGATTATTGATAAATCCTGTACTAGACATAATGATAATTTATAGATACTACAAACAACAGGCCAGCTACTGATACAGGAAATATTTGTCAAAGTACATTAAGTGCATCAGGCCTCAATATTAACTTTTCTTCCTATTGTCCCAGCAATGTCCCGAAAATAAATTTCAATTGTCCCGCAGTGAGGATGAACTGTCCCAAACTGTTTTTTTGGGAAGTGTTGTATGACTTGAACTTTATCTTGCTTAATATATGTTCAGGCGCAATATAATTGCAGAGGAGTAGACAGGAAATTTGTGGGGATTTTTCTGGATCGAAAAGCCAGGACGTGTGCCTGATAAACAAAAGAAGGGCTGACATTCTAATGTTATTTTTCTATTGTCCCAAAAATGTCCCAAAGTGTCTTTTTAGTTGCCCCAGCCATTTTAGTGGTCAGTGGCCATTGGACCACCTTTAATTTTGAGGTCTGTACATTTGCACAAGCTCATTCAGAGCTTACATTGTATCATAAACCTTACAAACAAAAGAAACATGGTGAACAGTTACAAGGCACACATACACAGTCATTACGTTTAGACCTCCAGGCTTCAGACAAGTATGAGAGCCTACATGGTGGGGGGGGGGGGTCCCGACAATACTCCCGGCTAAATTTTGAAAGCCGGCTACGTATTAAGCTGAATTCAGGAAGCCTCCCCATTACGTTTTATGATAGAAATACAAATACAAATTATTACGAAGAATCAAAACGGCACATTGCGCTCTACGCAAAATATTCCAATGACACCCTAGGTTGAATTAGAGCGGTCCGTCTCTACGTAAAATGAATATGGCCGATTACGCTCTACGGAAAAGGGCATGCCAGCCCCCAAGCATGTACCACTGTACCATTATACATGTACTAAGAATGTATGGTTCCTCTAACATCGCATATCATCTACTAGTATATCTAATTTCTAAGATACATATCATACAAGCTTGCCTTTTGTCAATGAAACCTAACCTCGAACTTGAGAAAATTTCTCTCCCATGAAGTCCAGATGGCTTCTAACCAAAACAGTCTGTCCCAACGTGGTGTAACAAAGACCGCTTTTTCACTAATGATGCCTTTGAAATTACAGACAAACTCTCTGGAATGTCACCAGCTTCTAGTGACTGCTGACCACGATTGGACTGGACTACTTTCAAAGAAGGGGTGGTATCCGATTGGACTGGACTACTTTCTAAGAAGGGATGGTATCCGATTGGACTGGATTACTTTCTACGAAGGGGTGGTATATTACAGGGCTCAAAATACTGGGTGTATGTGCACAGTGCACCCAGATTTACGTAAACCTAAAAATACGAAATACTGAGTGCATGTGCACCTTAGTGCACCCAATTTTTTCTGTGGTATTTAAATAATTTTTATAAAATATTTAATTAATATAAAAATATTTAATATAAAATATTTTTGTAGGCTTACGTATGTCGAGATGTGAAATGTAGAGTAGTACTAGTATTCAGCATATTCTTAACTTCTAAGGGTCAGAAAAATAGTAAAATCATTCTTGTAGTACTTTTCTTTAGAAAAGAAACATAATTAGTTCTCGTTGACATTCTACTTATTTTACCTTATAATATGGTGCACCCACAGAAAATTTTGTGCACCCAATTTTTTTAGGTTGGGTGCACCAGTGCACCTATTTCCAAAAATGAATTTCGACCCCTGTATTACTATTAGGTAGGGTGTGATAATGACATGCTGTGTAGAAAGCAGATGTAAACAGCCAATATGTGATAGCGATACAGGAAGTAGGGTTTCGTGTGACTGTTTATGAAACACAAACAATGGCATTCCTCTGTTGGGTGGTCCTGGTACAAAATTGAGTCTTATGAAAACAAGCCGGCTTTTGACTCAGTCATGGAACATCTGATGTTTGTCGTCACTTTATATCCGTGTATGCACGCACACACATACGTACACACACAAACACAAACACACACACACACACACACACACACACATACACATGCAGATACGGTAGTGCATTCAGCTCACACCCAAGAGGTTGCAGGTTCGATGTCACTGATGTCACCGATCTTGTGCCCTTGGGAAAGGCACTTGACACAACTTTCCTCACTTCACTCAGGTGTAAATGTACCTAGCTTTGGTTAGGGACATCCCTCGGATAGGACGTTAAATGGAGGTCCCGTGTTTGGGAGAGCCACACCCCACGCACATTGAAAAACCCACCACACTATCGAAAAAAGTAGGGGTCCTTCCCGGTGTGAGTGGTTCAAACCTTACAGTCCGGTCTTACGCAGCTTGTACATGTACGCACATGTACAAAACTGGTATGTTATGCCTAAAAGTGGTTTATGCGAAACAAACAAACAAACAAACAAACAAAACACCTACAAACACACACACAGTCACAGATACACAATGTGCATGCATACACACACATAGACACACACACACACATAGACACACACACACACACACACACACACAGACACAGACACACACACAGACACACACACACGCACACGCACAGACACACACACATCCAACACCATACAGTGTGAATATTTAAGACATTGAACTAGAATCTCACCTTGCTTTTTGTAGAATCTATGTCAGTAAAGTTGAACAATTGTGACCCTTAACTTTTTGTCACATACAATGTACATACACCACCAGGTGGTACATGTACATTGTGAATGGTCTTTCCTGACTTTTTCACAGTAGTGTTCAGAACAAAGGACTTACTGTTTGTTGAACAAGAGACCTTGGCTTGGGGCATAAAATATTCAAGAGCTGCCCGTATATATATATATACAGTTTGAATCTCTATATTTAGTTTCCAATGTATAATATATTCATGTCTTAACACAATAACATTAAATTATTGACTCAAATACAGCAAAGAAGTTATATTGTTTTAGCCTCAATTAGACCACACCAATTTAATTTCTTGGTTAAAGGATTTTTTCAGAAAAAAAATGAAGCGACAGGGAAAAAAAATAAAAACAGGTCTAGGCATCCTATTATGGCCCAAAATGGTACGATAGGAGCCATGAAGTCAACACACCAGGCTGGTTCAAAATTCAAACAATTAATTTTGAACTTTTAATGGTACCATTGCATTTAAAGATGGAATAACTAGGAAGAAAAGGACTGTTTTCAACTGTTCAGGGCAAAATATGAGCATTTTGCAGTTGATTCTGAATTTTTTTTTTAATGCGAATCAGAAAAAAATGAAGCAACGAATCCGAGAACCAACAAATAAAATTGTGTGGCCTTACGGTAAAAAGAAGGGTCATAATCCAAGAAGTGATATTATTCTATATTTAGCCACAGCATTATATCTAGAAGGTACTTATTAAGTAGATAGACAACCCCATCAATCTAATATACCACCAGGGGCTTACCCATCATTGCAATATTATTAACTTAAATGACTTCTCTACTTGCAGGGAAAAGGCAAGAAACAAACAGGTCATACTAGAATGTTCCAAAATTATGTACTGAATGTGCAATAGTAGGGGATGGCAAGACTACCCTATTAAGTTACAAATAATGCCCATGTATTTCATGACATATAACTATTAACTGATACAACTTCCTACAGTATAAAGAGACTCTTTTTACACAACCAAGTCTTTTATTCAGCTGACGTTTTGGTGACCGTCTGTTACTTTCCTCGTGGCAATTCTGACTAGTTCACTACTGAGGAAGGTGACAGACGGTCACCGAAACATCGGCTGAATTAAAGACTTGGTTGTGTAAAAAGAGTCTCTTTACTCAGTGTCTTACCAACCTGATGAAACTATTCACAGATTCCTGTAGTATACTTTTGTTTACATTTGGTGTGAAGGGTCCATGAAGTAATAAATGATTCTGTAATAATGTTAATGATGTTTCTAAATAAACAATTCTTAAAATCAGATAAACCAGGAACTTAAAGTCTGTAGAATTTATATTTCAAGAGTTTGCAAACAACTGCAAATCTTTTTCATACAATGAACTCTCCCTCACTAATATACAGTCTGTATTATGCTTCCAAATTGCATTGCTACCTGACTACAGAAATATTTCAACTACAAAGTTGACACACAAAAAATGATACAAAACTGCTTTCCCTTCTATTGTAAAGTTAAAGGCATCCAGTGCAGTTTTCAGGGCTTGGAAACGATTTTTCAAAGTCAATATTCTAGTCATCTATTTGCATATACTGAGTTGAAACCACACTATCCCAATGTATATGGACCATCATGAAGCAAAAATATCCAAAATTCTGACGAAAAATGGTTACTGGAAGGGCCCTGGGCTGATTTTAGGGTACCACCCAGAAAATCAAGGACTCATCTTGGGGCTTGTTTCTGCAGTTTTATAATATACCCAAAGTATGAAATACTGCTTGAAGTATGTGCTAATGTGAAGCAGTATGTGTCAATATCATAAAGATTTCCTTATTCAGAATATTTCCAGTTTTTCTGCCCTGAAAACACATTGGATGCATTTGACCCCACAAAAGACATGTAATTCTGTAAATTGCAAAAAGTACAATGCTATGATCATGTAGTAGTACTACCTGTTTTTCTCCAAACATGTCAACCTGCAGTTCCTGTTCCGACTAGAAGTGACACTGCACTTATGACTTACTTGACCTTTGAGCTTTTAATTGTTAATAGACAGAAAAACTGGGGCAAATGGGCAAGTGTCTACAGTACTATGGTGCTACTAGTACAAATGTACATGAGGGATGTTTCATTTCAAATACAGGGGGTACAAAAATCGCAGAGAATATAACGGAAGAAATTATTCAAATTTACGAATCCTCAGATCCCATTTTCTATCCCGGATAGAAAATGAGACAAAATTAAGTTATTGAAGCCAAAAAATAATAATTTTGGGGCATGTTAGGGTAATATACTATTCAAAACAACCACTTAACTGACCCCCCTCCTGAAGCCAAAAATGGAACACTCTGAATTGACAGGTGTCTACAGTACTATCAATAAATGGTACTACTAGTACATTAAAGGGCTGTTTCATTATACAAATACAGGGGGTATACAAATCGCAAAGAATATAACAGAAGAAAGTATTCGACTTTAATTTCCTCAGATCCTGGATTACAATAAAAAGTAAGACAAAATTAAGTTTGGGAAGCAAAAAAATAATACTAAGTTTCACGAATGTAAAGAATCTGAAGTAAACAGAAAAAAAAACACACACTGCCCCCCCCCTCAAGCCAACAATGGAATACTCTAAATTGACTTAGTAGCACATATACAATATATATAGCACTGTGTTTCAAAGAACTCAAAATGCACTGTGTAACAGAATTTGCCGTCGTAGACCACTGCACATTAACAAGATTAAATACTGGACGCGGCCAGGCCGGATATTTGAGGACGGACTAAACCACTTTCATCAGCAATTTTACTGTTACGGAGGGTCCAGGGTTTGTGTTGATTGGATTATCTTGTACCTTTGGTGGTACATGACTCTATCTATCATATTTGTGGTACTGGGCATCATGATAGGATATACACGATTAGGGACCATTCATTATTTATTGGAGACAAGCAGTGGGACGGGGTGGTTCATTAATGTTCTGTATTAGGAGGGTCCAGGGTTTGTGTTGATTGGATTATCTTGTACCTTTGGTGGTACATGACTCTATCTATCATATTTGTGGTACAGGGCATCATGATAGGACATACGATTAGGGACCATTCATTATTTATTGGAGACAAGCAGTGGGAAGGGGGTGGTTCATTAATGTTCTGTATAGTAAGAGGGTCCAGGGTTTGTGTTGATTGGATTATCTTGTACCTTTGGTGGTACATGACTCTATCTATCATATTTGTGGTATGGGGCATCATGATAGGACATACTATTAGGACTACAGGGACCATTCATTATTCATTGGAGACAAGCAGGGAGTGGGGGGTTGTCCACTGATTTCAGATGGTTCTGTATTACTGTGCAGGCCTCGAAATTAACTTTTTTCCTCATTGTCCCAGCACTGTCCCAAAAATTAATTTCAATTGTCCCCAAGTGGGGATGAACTGTCTGGCGCGCGCGATCCTAATCTGTTTTTGGAAGGTAATGTATGACTTTATCTTGAAGTCAACTTTATTTTGCTTATATTCACTCCCAGGAAACTGTAAAGTTATTGCAATTTGTATACAGGAAATTTGGGGGGACTTTTCCAGATCCAAAAGCCAGGACGTGTGCCTGATAAACAAAAGAAGGGCTGATATTCTGATGTTGATCATTTTTTTATTGTCCCAAAAATGTCCCAAAGTGTCTTTTTAGTTGTCCCAGTCTAAATTTTAGTGGCCAGTGGCCATTGAACCACCTTTAATTTCGAGCCCTGCAAGTACTATATCTTGCAAGAAATCATACATGTAGATATCATGTAGATATCATGATCATATTCTGGTCAGTAATGTTAAATGTAATATGTACCAACTAGAGTCAAACTTGGCTATTGTAACTACGTATACAAAATTATACTTTCTGGTGGTCCCTTTGAAGTTTTTTTCTGCTATTGACCCAAGAATTACGAATCCTACACCTGTGCTATATAGTCTTCACCTATCTATACAGTTATTAGAAAAACCAGATGCTTGATAAATTATAGAATGAAAGGCTCTCCACGCATCACTGGTTCAGTTTACAACACTATGATTAGGAAAATGGCTCCCATTCTGCATGCATATCAATTTTTAATTTTCCCCATCTGTACATGTACATACCCTACTACTCAGTATACAATACGAGCTGTATATACTGTATGTACCGTATATAGCTTGCATTATTAGGGATCGAAATTCATTTTTGGGCATAGGTGCACTGGTGCACCCAACCTAAAAATTAATATAATTAGGTGCACAAAAAATTGTTTGGGTGCACCAAAAAAATAAACTAAGTAGAATGCCAGCAAAAACTAACGTATGTTTCTAAAGAAAAGTACTACAGGTATAAGAATGATTTTATTATTTTTCTGACTTAGATGTTAAGAATATGCTGTATACTACAGTACAGAATAGTATACAATCTTGACATACATGTACATACATGTAAAAATATTTAGCTGCACTGGTGCACCCACAGAAAAAAAATTGGGTGCACATCTCCAAATTTGGGTACACTTTAAGGTGCACATACACCCAATATTTCGAGCCGTTATACTTTTCAATATTGCGTGCATTCTACAATAACCACAACAAAGAAATGCTAAGTAAAAACTGAAATTAATACATTAATATGATTAAATTCTCCATCCAAAATATTACAAATACTTCATGCATTCAAGTGAAACACCTGTATGATATTATAGCAAAAAGTTATCATACATGTGTATGTAATTTAAATTGCACTGTGAACAATCTATTGACTATTCAATAATCGTTTGAAATTTGGACCAGTACATTTGTATTTGAAAAGACCACTTTACACCTGTAATGCCATTGTGAGAAAGAACAAAGTATAAAGTCTAATTTATCATATCAAAGCATTATTACAGATAAGGCCACAGCAAGTAATTTTTATGGATGACATCAGCTTGACAATTTTCGCCTAATTTAGGGGGAAAAAAGAAGAAATTTTGTTGCCCTCTGAAAGTAGTCAACATGCCGAAAATGGGCAAAGATGTCTGTTGCCATGCCGGAAGGTGGATGGCAGATAACTATGAAGAGAGGAGACAAGAAAAGGCTCTGATTTAATGTTTTGTTTCTTACTTTGATGCAGTGATATGTGATGCTGGCTGTATATATGTGATGTTCCCACTGAATCAAAACCATTTGGACAATGATCGAAAACTTTTATTTTCCAAGTGAGAAATGGATGTTATAATAGTTGGCAATAAGCTTAGCATAATTCTTGTTTCACAAGGTTTATGATATCAAAATTTCAAAATGTAGGAACCTTGTTTTTTTTAGCCTGCCTTGTTTTTTTTTGCCCGCTCGCATTAGATTTGGAGTCTGCGGAGGATGTCATCCATAAAATTTACTTGGTATGGCCTTACTATAAACAGCTGCCCACAGGGAAACAAAGGAAGTGATGTTTTATCACAGAGCACTGTGGAACACAGTAAAGTGCAGCCATGTGTCACTACATAAAGTAACATCTGCAGGTGGGGAGGGGGGCACTCAAGGCAGTTGAGTGGTAGAGGTATACAGTTATAATATTATAGAATAGAACTTATTGTTACCAAGTGTACTAAAGTCATCCTCACTACGCTATACGCTAAATTTTGAGAGCTGGCTACGTATTACGCTGAAGTCCGTGTTACATTTTACGACAAATTCCGGGTAGCTGCAACATATTACGTAGAATTAAAATGACGAACTACGCTCTATGCAAAATGCGCCAAATTATTACGCTCTACATTGAATTAGAGCGGTCTGTCTACGCTCAAACGTTACGTAGAATTAAAATGGCCGATTACGCTCCACAGAAAAGGGCATGCGGGCCCCCTGTAATAGTAAACATGTACATAGAAACTGTTTGTATACAGTGTCATTGTAGGCATCAAAACCCACTGATTCAAAACAATGTGTCATAGATTGTTACTAAGACAAATAGTTGTGAGCCCGTACTAGCAAAAATCGTCATATATTTAGGGACACAGGTACTAAGTAAAGATGGCAAAAATTCGTCTTACTCTCAATTCTAGTTGTTGCAAATAGAAATTTACCATTTCCGAAGCCTTTTTAGGTCCTTTGTATCACAAATTCACAATAAATGTCTTTTTTGTAACTAAACCATCCTTGCTCATATTTACAGCAAAAGGGCAATATATAATTTTAGAAACACAGGCAAGATGGCAAAAATTCGTCTTACTCTCAGTTCTACTTCTAGCTAGTCTTTGCAAATATAAATTTGCCATTTCTGAAGCCTTTTTATGTCCTTTGAGTATCATAATAAATGCCTTTTTTGTCGCTAAACCATACTTGTTCATATTTACAGCAAAGGGTCATATATTTAGAGACACAGGCAAGATTGCAAAAATCGTCTTACTCTCAGTTCTAGTCTTTGCAAATAGAAATTTACATTTTCTGAAGCCTTTTTAGGTCCTTTAAGTATCAAAATAAATGCCTTTTTTGTAACTAAACCATTTATGTTTATATTTACAGCACAAGAGCTTTGTTATTGTAATCATTCGCTGTATAATGATCCTTTTGATGACTCATATATTGTGAAACCACAAAAGATCTGTCAAAAAAAGCCGCCTATTCAATTCCCTTCTACAGCGATTTGAGGCAAGATACTACCTTAAAACACAACCGATATTATTTCCGTAACATTCCTACTATATCCTTTATCGTGCAAGTTTGCCGCAGGTATGAAAAATAGCGGAGAAAGGGAGAAAATTATCAAAACAAAACAAAAACTTTCCCACCAGCTTACCTTTGGCAGCCATCTTGTCGCGGTGCACTCTGGGAGATTTCTGACCTGAGGAAAAAAACTGCAGTTCCATTTTGTCCGCCAGAGGACGCCTCTGATTGGATGTGACGTCCCATTGCATTAGTCAAACCACAAAGTGCTCCTTTGGGGGTGCTACTTGTCAATTCTAAACGAATCATTTGACACTTACCTCTCTCAACCAATGACGCAAAACCCTGTCGAAGTGATGAAACGATTATTCAATGGTGTTTTAGACGACTGACAAGTATTTCTTAACCAATTAAAGGTATTCGAGATTGTCTTTTATTAACTAAAGATACCTTTACATAATTTAGTTACAGATGTAGTTCTAAGACATTCAAAATAAAACAAAGCAAGATGACAAGATCAAAAGAATGTAAGGAAAACATGAATTTTTATATACTTATTTTTTGTCAGGTATTCACTCCCTAGAACTTAATTATGTTTACCGAAGGAAAATATATTGTTTTCGCTGTTTCCTCGTCTTCTCCAAACGAATAAGGTCAATGACCTGAACCAGACGTCTGTCACCATGGTAACTGGTGTTGGGTTACATCATGTTGCAATTTTATAGCAGGAGGGATTTACACTCCTGTCTAACCATGTATATGAATGTTCTTACTCAAACACATTCATATACATGGTTAGACAGGAGTCTAAATCCCTCCTGCTATAAAATTGCAACATTATGTAACCCAACACCAGTTACCATGGTGACAGACGTCTGGTTCAAGGCGAACAATATGCGAAGCTAAACATTATGCATTTGCTTTGCGAATGTTACCTTTCTAGTTCTTTTTAGTGTTTTGATTCATGTTGATCTTTTGGATCATCATTTTATTTTGAAGTGTACAAACTTAAATAAATAGAATTTTCACATTCAACAAAGACAGTTTAAGACACTAATCCTGTACAACTTGTAGCTCAATAAAAATAATACACAAAACCACTCTGCAATGAAGTTAGTACAAGGTTTATTTAAGTTATGATTGTCCAAATAAAGTGGAGCCGATATCAAATTGCAAAAAGCTTATCACTGTCAGGTTTAAAGATATAAAAAGTGTGTTTTAACATCTGAATAGAAACTTGCAATGGAAAAGGATGATGTTACATTGTACCATGTTGTAAATTTTGCACTTTAATGTTTTGAACAAGCCCTAAGGCCACACCAATTTAATTTGTTGGTTCTCTGATCTTTTTTCCAAAAAAAATCAAACGACAGGGCGAAAAAAAGGACAAATAAAAACAGGTCAAGGCATCCTATTATAGCCCCAAAAGGCTTGGTTGATATTCAAACAACGAATTTTGGCTTTTTATCAAACCACTGCAATGATAGATGGGAAAACTGTAACAACTAAGAAGAAAATGACTTACCTCAACTGTTGGGGGCAAAATATGAGCATATTTGAGTTGATTCATAACCAGTACGTATTTTTTCTTCTTTTTTTTTTTGCAAAATCAGAAAAAAATGAAGAGGCTAATCTGAGAACCCACAAATTAAATTGGTGTGGCCTAATGTATTGAGTTCATTTTTACTATATGGTGTTCATAGTCACTAGCAAGTTGCTGCAAAGTAGTGCATATACAATGTTAGTTTTGTTAAGAAATACCATACATATGAAAATATATTCACATAGCAGGTAAACTTTAACAATAACACATATTGATGTCTGTTTTACAAATACTACAACTTTCACATAGTATGTATTGGAGTTAAAGTTAGAAAGTACATTGTACATGCTTGCAGAATAGAAACCAAACTCACTACATGAATAATATTAGTTTTATAGATATTAATACATATATCTGAACCAAGTTTCTGGTAATAATTGGAAAATAGTTAGAGTACATGTATATTATAATGCTAAGTACTAGGCATTAATGTTGTTAGTAGTCGCTCATTCAATAAATAAAGTATTTTGTGGAAACTTTTTTGCGTGTCATGTATATCTCTTTCCTCAACTTGAAATAAACAAATACATTTATGTATTTGGTCCAACAACTATCACCCTGTGATGCTTTAGGCCACAACAATTTTATTTGTTGGCTGTCAGATTTTTTCAGAAAAAATATGATGCGAGTCGACAGAGCGAAAAAATAAAAATAGGTCCAGGCCCCAAATGCCTTGATAGGAGCCATGATTTAGTCAACACAAAAGGCTGGGTTAATATTTAAACAATGAATTTTAAACTTTTAACGACTGCATTGATAGATAGAAAAACTGTAACAAGTAGAAAGAAAAGGACTTTCCTCAACTGTTGGGGGCAAAATATAAGCTGATTCAGAACCAGAATATTTTTTTTGCAAATCAGAAAAAAATTAAGAGGGGAGTCTGAGAACCAACAAATTAAATTGGTGTGGCCTTATAATAAAATGCCCGAGACTGCATATAACTTCCTATGAATAGTATAACACACTTGGCATATTTGCTCATTTGCAAAAAAATGTACTGCATATTTCATGTTTAAATTGCCACATTTGATGAATATTAATGTTTCTATGACAATAATGTATGAATAGTCCTCCTGTTGAGTACAATCTAAGTTGAGTGGTATAAGGGAAATAATTAAACAACATTAAGACAACAGCCTTCAGTAGTATAAGTATTAGGCCATAGCAAGCAATTTTTATGGATGACATCAATGCGCACATTAATTTTTGCATGATTTTTGGGGAAAAAAAGAAATTTTGTTGCCCCCTGACAGTGGTCAACATGCCGAAAATGGGCAAATATGTGACGGTGGCTGTGTTTACGTGATGTTCCCGCTGAATCAAAACCAATTTGTACAATGATTGAAAAATTAGTTTTTCTAAAGTTGTTTCAGTGAGAAATTGATGTTGTAATAGTTGGCAGTAAACTAACCACAATATATGTAGCATTTCTTGTTTAATAAAGTTTATGATGTCAAAATTTGAAGATGTATGAATCTTGTTTTTTTTTCAGCCCGCCTTGTTTTTTTTCGCCCTATCGTATTAGATTTGGAGTCTGTGGAGGATGTCATACATAAAAATTTACTTACTGTGGCCTTATATGAGCAAAAACCATCTGTGAAACATCAGTGAAAGACTTGCGTTTAACATTGGCAATAACATCTCACTGGTGTAGCAGGCCAGTACATACTCCTGACCAAAATGTACCCCGGGTACATTCCTGCTGGGGGGTATTTACCAGCTTGTTACACCTGATGCTATTTTGCTTTCTGAAAAGTCAGCCATGAAGCAGCAATAAAGGGGAGTATCATTAATACAGAAGAGGGTGTATCCTGGAATGTCGTATCAGTTCATCCTTGTCGCTGAACTTGCCCCCGCACACAACACAAATGAACTGTCCCTGCTCGTTCTTGCGTAGCGGCGGCGCGGGTTGCGAACCGGGCGGGTGCAGCCTCATGTGCATGCGCAGTGTTGCCTCCTCGTTGTACCGGGCGCCGCAGACGTTACAGTAGAACGGTCGCTGGTCCACCAACGCACGCATGTTGACCTTATTCGGGAACGCCAGGTGTAGCTCCTTGGCACAGCAACTACAGTTTTTCTGATGGACCACTGCAGACGGGTCTGCGACGTTGTGTCCTTCTTTACAAACCCTTTCAGTCATGACAACTTTGCTTGCTACGTCCGTACTCCCTTTGACAGCAAAACTGCCTTCAGCGTGACAGTTCTGTGTTTGTAGGTTTGCTGTACCAATCTTGCTGTCCACGGTACCCAAACTGTGTCCTGACTTCCCCAACAGGTCTAGCAATATCGGACTCTTTTTGAGGGGCTTTTTGTGATCTTTCTTGGTCAGGGTTACTTCTTTGGGTTCCTTAGATTTCGTAGGAGTCCTCGGTGAGCGCCGTGGACGTTTTCCCGGACCTCCTCGCGGTACAGACGCTTTTCTTTTACCTCTCGCTGGTTTTGTGGAGGCTGTGATATCAGATCCAATGATGTAATCTGCGTCTTTTTCAACGCTTCTGTTCCTGCCTGTCCTTCGACCCCTCCTCCCCCTACCCCTACCCCCTCTCCCAACTCTCCTGACCCTCCCCCAGTTTCATTTCTATTGGCAGCTGCCTCTGTCGTCACACTTATAAATTTCCCAGGGTCCTCTTGGTGCTCACTTGGTCCCTCGCCACACCCTGTCGTCACCTCTGCACCACCCCCCAATGATGTGACTTCCTTGGCACTACATCTACTACTTTCTGTAGTCCTGGCATCAGCTACTTCAGTTTCGCTGACAGACTCCAGCTCTTTGCTCAACTCTATAGCAGCATTTAGTGAAGTATTCAAATTCTCTAATTCCTCCTCAACTTCCAAGGGATTTGGCACAGGATACCCAGCATTGATAGTAGCAGGATCAGAGTTTTCCGTAGTCTCATCCACCATAAAATGGAATGAAGAAATGTTTTGTTCAGTTGCAGTTGTCACATCATTTCGATGCTGTATCATCACATTGGGAGCTTCAGGATCTTCATTGACACGTGATACCGTATTTGGAATAGGTTCTGTCACAAGATTTAACGGCTCTTCCTTTACTTGCACTTCCTCCCACTGATTTTTACCACTGGGTTCTTCAGCTCGCTGTTCCAAGGATGGCCTCTCCCCCTCCTGCCCTGATCTGACTTGTGTTAAGTTGGCTATGATGCTGTGCAACTGCATTCTTTTTTTCTGTCTCTTCTGTAGACCATCTCCCTTTGTTACATTTGACGGTGAACCTGGTTTTTGGTGCTGCTGTCTTTTGTTTCTTGTGCATCAGAACTGTCGGGTCCAGTAGGAATGATTTTTTGATTCATACCGGCCATAATTTGTCTGATAGAAGCCTCGGTTTGTAGAGGGTTTGGCTTAGGCAACACGACTGCAACTTTATGGTTGTTTTCTTTCGGCTGTGGTTTGAAAAGGTTGCGTTTCTTTAACTCTTGTGTCAAATCCAAGCCGACGACCTTCTCCAGATCTTTCCACAGCTTGTCTTCATCTTTTTCCTTCTCTTCTGCCGTCTTTTCTTTTTCGGACTGAACCGTTGACGGGTTTGGATCGCAGGCGACGTTTTGCGTGCTGTTAGCAGCGTCGGGTAAGCGATGCCATTCCCACTCCCTTCCCGTGTGGTTATGCATGTGTAACTGGATGGTTTTCGCGTCCCGGTATCGTGCGGAGCACACAAGGCACTGAGTACGGCCGGCTTTCTACATCCCTCTTCATATCGCGATGCTCTTTCATGTGGATCTTATACTCGTCAATATCTGCAACCGGCTTCCCACATAGGTAACAGGAAGCAGCTTTGATGGGGTTTAATTTCTTGCGCTCCCTGTTCACCAATTTTCTGCTGCTGGACAAACTCCGGGTGGATTTTGCGTAGGTGCCTGTCACGTGACTGCGTCTGGCGGAATTTAGCGCCGCAAACGTTGCACGAGTGTTCCCCTTCGCGGTTGTGGATCCTACTGTGGATCTTTAAATCTTTCCTGCTCTGAAGCGGAGCGGAACACTTGGTGCATTTGAAGGGGGAGGGGGGCCGTTCGGGTACGGAATGACTATCAAGATGTGCCTGGTAACGCTGCTTACACGAAAACTTAGCTGGACAAAAGGGGCAAATCAACCCACTTTTCCCAATAAGATGCTTTCTATTCTTTTGCTGCAAAGGTACTTTGTCACCAAGCCTAGACTGTCCTGCCTCATTTATTTTCTCACATTCTTTTGTTTCATGTGAAGCTGTTGCCACTTTGCCACTTTCATTGGACGTTTCTGTTGTTTTCTCGCACACTTTTTTCATCCGAGCAATTTTCGTCAACTTTTCCTACTGTTGCACCTGCCATGCCTTGCTCCATGCCGGTTCTATGTGTGTTACCTTGTTCACTGATGTCTGATATTGCATTACCTTGTTCATTGGTATCTTTGTCTGGCTTATTTCCCATCACTCCTTGCACATTTCCATCTTCTGTCATGTTTTCAGTGTTTTTTCCTTCAGGGGAATGTTTTGTCTTCGGTTTACTTTCTTCCTCACTGTCTTCTTCAACTTTATCATCTTTAACTTCAAGCTCTTGTTTTGAAGAACCCTCTGAACCATCGTCCTTAGCCTCCATGAGTTCTTTAAGAAGTTCCCGGACCTTCATGGCTTTCTTCCCCTTCCTTCCTCGTTTCTTTCCTCTGTACTGTTTGTTCCACACTTCGTTGGCACGGTCGCCTTTCTCTCTGCAACTTTTCATGTGACTGGATCGAATCCGAAGCCTGTCAAACGACTTGCCACACAGTTCACACTTGTATTCCTTCTTGAGTAGACTTTCTCCGTCGTCTTGATGATTCCCGCGCCCGGTTTTTGTGAGGTGTCTCTGTCGCACGTCGAAGGTTCTCCCGTCTCGTGCTAGACCGTACTTGTACCGACAGCTCGTAATATGACTCGACCGCATTCGTAAAGTCTTGAACCACGCGAGACAGATTTCGCAGCGATACCCCTCGGAAAAATTGGCGTCGTGCAACTGTGACGGTAACTTCACATCCCTTGAACCAACCGGCGCAACCGACCACACTTCCGATTCGCCATAGATGGCTTCCTGACTGGTTCTATCCGGATTCTGGATCATTCCAATGGTAATGTTTGCACTGGCTAGCAAACTAGAGTCTCCAACACGGGGCAACGCCGACTTTGGGGCTATCGGGATCCACCCTTTTCCTCCAAAATGACTCCCTCCAAGTTGAGATGCTGTATTTCCTTTAGCTCCTAAATACAGGAAAGAAATGCGGTACATGATTTTTTATCTTACAGACGTGACTTGGGCACTTGAGAATGAGTATGGAATTTGAACACACACCCCAACCCCCTCCCCTCCAAATGGACTGGTCTCATGTTGTAGTGGTCGTATAAGGTTAACATCCCGACTGTAGTTTCCAAATATTGTGTCGGAAAAGATAACATCCGTGTCCATAATATCACCAGGGTCCATAATATCACCACCTTGAGAAACAGTGTGCTTAAAGATATTTTTACTGCAACATACTTTTGGTATGCATTCCTGCACACCTCAAATGTACATACCTAGGGTATGTTGCAGTAAAAATATCTTTAAGCATACTTTTTCTCAAGGTGGCGATATTATGGACCCTGATGATATTATGATGTTATCCTCTGCAACAGACAAAATTCTAATGCAACGTTGACCAAACATCCAAGGAAGGCACAGTACGTTCTGCCGACGTGCTAAATACACCTAAAAAAGTCTGTCACGTATATAATTATTGGAGGAAGCCATTGTCAAGAGCTAGGGAGAAGTTTTTTCTTACCTTCCACAATGTCTTGTCTACTCTGTTTTGGCGTCCATGTTTTTGCTGGCTCCGCAGAAGGGTAAGAATCTTTTCCTGTCAACAAACAACAAACAGGACTTAGTGTATCTAAAATAAATAGACAAACATGTAAATCAACAAACAGGTATACAGGTTTGAAAAGAAACAAACTTCAAGTACACCACCACTAGTACTGCAACAGCTTTGATTCCATCCAAGGTATGTGGCTCATTTGCATAATCCCTTGCCCAACCCCTTCATATAAGGTCAACGACCTTTCACGTACTAGTACCTCATGCACAAATACATTTATTACAAGTTGAAACCTAGCACTATCCCTACCATTTTCGACGTCATAAAATTCAGATCAAATTCTAAAAACTGAAAATAAGCTTACAACTACATAGTGCTTTTGGCAAGTGCAACAAAGCTCTTACCATAACTTGGCACATTTTGTTGATCATTTGTTGTGTAGTACTCCTCCAAACCTTCATCTATAACAAGTCCTGAAAAGAGAAAAAAACATTAAACTTAGGAGCTGATATAATATCATTGATTAAACACTAAGTTTCCAATACAAAGAAAACCCTGCAGTTCCAAAGGAAGCTGCTTGGGGGACCCAAACCAGCATGTCGGCAGAACGTACTACGCCTGCGCAAAACCCTGATTTTTAATGGTTTTCATTGGATTTTTGGTCACCGTTGTATTAAAATTTTGCCTGTTGCAGAGGATATCTTTTCCGACATAACATTTGGAAACTACAGACGGGATGTTAACCTTATATGCGCGAATACAACCTTATACGAGATGTTCTGCCGGAATGCTGTGCAAAATACATTACGGATTTTGCGCAGGTGCAGTACGTTCTGCCAACGTGCTACCCAAACCTATATTACTGTTAGCTTATGCAAAGAAGCACGTCAGCAGAACGTACTGCACCTGTGCGAAACCCATAATGTATTGTGCATAGCACTTAAGCAGAAAGTCTTATATAAGGTTGTATTCGTGCATATAAGGTTAATACTCCGTCTGTAGTTTCAAAATGTTGTGTCGGAAAAAAAATTGTCTGCAACAAGCAAAATTCTAATGCAACGTTGACAAAAAAAACAACGAAAACCGTGAAAAATTGGGGTTTTGCGTAGGCGCAGTACGTTCTGCTAACGTGCTATGCAAAATATTATCAGATGTGAAGTTGTAGTATTTGGACTGTACTACCTCCTTCTTCTTCAGGGGGTGGCTGTCTGTGCACCAGGCGCTTGTCCTGTTTTCGTCTCCTTTTCCTCCCTGTTGGCACAATGGACTCTTCTTTAAGTTGAACTGGTTCTGGAAAAGAGTAGTAATGACTGATTACACAAATTTTCATCTGATTTGGAAAAAAAACAAGTGACAGTGACAGACCTCTGACAGTGGTCAACATACCACAGGGCAAAGATGTCTGTTGCCATGTTGGAATATGGATGGCAGATAACTAACTGACAAGACAAAACATAATTTATTGTTTTGTCGTTTACTTAGATGCAGAATTTCATTCCTTTTGCGTGATGTTGGCTGTGTATATGTGATGTTCCCACTGAATCAAACCATTCATACAATGATTGAAAACATATTTTTCAAGTTGTTTTGCATTAGATTTGGAGTCTGTGGAGGATGTCATCCATAAAATTTACTTGCTGTGGCCTAATGACTGATTACACAAAAAGTAGAAACTCAAGGATTTGCTAATCTTCATTAACTTTGAAGAATAATAAAAAATGTGAAAAATCAATAAACAGGTGGTTAGTAAAGCTACAACACTGTATAACCTATTGTTAACAAATACAGAAATATGGAAGGAAAAAGCACAGTCATATTTCAATCACAGTTTTCTTCATTGACATGTTGGTAATGTGCCATACCTGTACAGGGCAAATTCTTAGATTGACAGCTCATTAATAATTTAGAGTGAGGCATATTATGCAAGATTTTTGTGCCAAAACTGTAAATATAATAATTGAAATTTTAAATAACTTTCAACATACAAATGTATTTGCATCGCTATTTCACTTTTCTGGCAACTCAGTGCAGCGCAAGAATAAGTTGTGTCAGGGCCACTGTTTATTTATTTATTGATCTTAAAACAGTTGGGTAGTACCTTCAGTTTAGAACAACTGATTTCCATTTGGTAACCCAACAAAACTGTACTTTTAGGAGGCTCCCAAAAAGAATGTAAACAAACAACATGGCCACATTACACACTAGCGCTGTGGAGTTGGCAGTTTTCCAACAGTTTTTGCTCAACGTTTTCAATCTTTTACTCCCCAAATGTCAATTTATGAACCCAAGTAGGCTTGTACGTTATAGCGCAAGCAAGAAAATGTGTAAAACAACAATGTTTAAAATAGTGAAAATCTTACATGATATCGCTTTAAACAGTTCAAAACTCAAGTGCCATAAACTTAACTAAATTCACAGTACCTTCTTGCTCTTCCTGTGATTGTTCTTCCTCCTTGTCTCTTCCCTCCACAATGATGCCTCCTTCGTACACGATCATAATCTCACAATCATTGCGTATGGCATCGATGTACCCCAACGGTTTCAGTTTCATCGGGCTTTTGACGACAAACTCAATGTCGGGAAAGATACTCTCGACCGACTTGCAGACGCGGTGATAGCCAACTTTCGACTTGAAGCAAATTGCACAGTACAACGCATTTCCTTGTCTTCCGCACGCGCCGAAAGATACCAGTCCGCAAAGCTGTTCCACGAAATCTACCGGAGCGATACTGCCCGCGTCTGGGACGTAGATGGCGTAGTTGAAGTTCGTGCTGCGGTTCGGTAGCGGTCGGTCCGCCAATCGGAAGATGTCAAACCCAGACATCTCCAATATGCTACAGTAGGAAAAAGTAAAAAAACATCAGGTTAAAGCGATATTATGTAAGATTTTTGCACCAAAACTGTAAATATAAATAATTGAAATTTTCTGCACTAGATTGTCATCTTCAATAAGTTTCAACACGAGTGTCCCTATTTCGCTTTTCCAACGACAGCGCAGCGTAAGAATAAGTTGTGCCAGGCCCGTCGTATTTTTAGGAGGCTCCTAAAAAGAATGTAAACAAACAAGAGGTTTTCGTTCGGCTACTAGTATCTTTGGCAGCTTCAACATGTTTTTGTGGCACAACGACGTTGATCTTTTACTCCCCAAATGTCATTATAAACCCAGGTAGGCTTATAGTGCAAGAAAATGTGTAAAACATTTATGTTTAAAATAGTGAAAAATCTTACATACTATCGCTTTAAAATTTCATTATTATCAACTTTATAATACTTTCGCTGTGGATTTCAATAGTTTTTTGGCATTCAGTGGATGTCATCCATAAAATCAAGTCAGTGTGGGCTATTCATGGATAAAAACCATGAAATGGATAATAGACCATTATCTTTGGCAAGTTGCCAAAAGTTCCCTCAAAGAATAATACCCCCCTAGAGAATATATGGTTTCTTCCTCTGAAACACAACATTCTGGACTTTTCCATTAAAAATGGGGAGGATAGAATTTTATTTATACAAAATAACACAACAATCTTCTATTCAATCCTCCAAATTTCTTCATCGTCAATATTTCACACCTAATAAAAATAAATTAAAGTAATTCTAGATCATTTCAATCCTTTTTTCTTCCGCCCTTCTTACAAACGGAGTCATAAAGTTTACATGCGCCCCCATTACAATGGAATCGCCCATATCTGAACGAAGCCACAGTGTATCGGAGGGGAGCCAAACAGACGAAGGGACACATAATTCGATCAGGAAGCTTTCAATAATTCCAGGAAGTCTATACTTCAGATCACAAAAGATTCTATCTCAACCCAACAGACTCTGAAACCGCAACTCAGAGCAAAAGGAAGCAAAACTGGGCGACAAAATATTACAAGTCTACGAAGTAAATAATGCTGTCTGGAGCCATAACCTTTGCCAGGCAGTTCCCGGTTTAATAGTTTAAGGCTACAGGTTTCCAACACTTGACTTGAACTTTTGGCAAATCGGCACATCCAAGTTAAACTTAAAACTCCTGATTATTCCGAAATCCAGGGATTTTGTCGAAAGGACTTTTAGTTTAACAAATGCGCCAGACATTGGCGAAAAAATACGCCGTTTTCGTAAACAGTAGTCGGTTTCCCGCGAAGTTAAAAACAGATCTGATTTCGATTGTTTTTTCGGGTGCATGCGCCCTGTATACAACCAACCGCTGTGAACACTTAAGAAAGACAAGATAAACACTTAAGATGGGTGAAATTTAAGAAAAGGATTCTTACCTGCTCCAGCTTTGGGCTGCAGCAAAAATGGCGACGCCAGTGCCAAGAATTGGGATCTGCGCATGCGCAATACGTGGCAGCGCACACGTAGACTGCGTCTTTACGCATGCGCGGGAGGAACAGTCCATTGTTAAAAACGGGGGCTGCGAAATTTGCACATCTGTTTTTCTAATCAAGTTTTTGGCAACAGAAAGCCAGATTTGCGCTATAAAATTTCCGTCAATAAAAAGAAGTGCATTGAAGTTTTAAACAGAATTGCTAACTTTTCTTATTCTAATAACCAACAGCTAATGTTTATAATAACAATCAAATTCACTGTGTTTGTTTCTATATAAAGACATTTATTCTAAAGCATGCATATTTGGTCTCTGACAATTCATAGCGCATTCATAGCCAAACGTCCTTCCGAGAAAAATGAAAAATCATGCCATATAGCAAGGACGTTCTAGCATATAGTTGGGCAAGGTGTCAATATGTTGGGACTAACCAGTAACATTGGTGTATGGGTTATTGCTAGTAGTATTGTATAAAAAAGATTTGTTCAGAATGTGCATAGATCTAGATACGTAGTTTTTGTTCTCTCACGGGTAACTGTTAAGGCAACACCGTCTTAATTTTATCTTTTATGGATGACATCCTCTGAAGAACCCCAAACTAGTGCGCGCGGGCGAATTTAAAAAAAAAATTCCGACCCAAAATAAAAATGCTACTAAACCACAGGAATACAAAGCTGGTATTGTGAATTTACGGCAGTACATAGCGACGTATACGACAAGCCGGCACATGCTGACTTTTTGCGGGGTTTATGAATCGGCACTGTACGTATGTACTGAGTTCTTGAGTCGTGGAGCTTCGGTATCCTGGGTGCCCGGCTCCGTATTGTCGCTAACTACCATGGACTACCCAGGCCTAGAGCCAGGCCAGAGCCTCGGAGGACGTGATCTTTTTTAGGCTTTCTTTTGTGTTCTGTATTTTTTTTATGCCAGCCAAACTCCTGGAGGCGTATTGAATACTGTCTGGACAATTTGAAACCGTCCGATCAATTTAATACTTGCATTCACCAAAAGATTTGCTGCTACGTTGAGGTAGTATTCGGGTCAAGGTCGAATAACGCAGACATAAACAATGGCTGGGATAAGCGTGCACGGACTGACCGGCGGTAACCCTATAGGCTGAGTAACTGGGACATAAGCCAATCAATACAAGAAGGGACAGAGATGTCTGTCTTTTCCTGGGGTGTCAGAGTATACAGTGCAATTGTACGGAATACAGTGCAATTTTACGGAATACAGTGCAATTTTACGGAATACAGTGCAATTTTACGGAATACAGTGCAATTTTACGGAATACAGTGCAATTTTACGGAATACAGTGCAATTTTACGGAATACAGTACAATTTTACGTATTACAGAGCGATTTTACGGAATACAGTACAATTTTACGTATTACAGAGCGATTTTACGGAATACAGTGCAATTTTACGTATTACAGAGCGATTTTACGGAATACAGTACAATTTTACGTATTACAGGGCAATTTTACGGAATATTGTACAATTTTACGTATTGCAGAGCGATTTTACGGAATACAGTACAGTACAATTTTACGTAATTACAGAGCGATTTTACGGAATACAGTGCAGTTACGGAATACAGTACAATTCTACGGAATACAGTACGATTTTACGTATTAAAGAGCGATTTTACGGAATACAGTACAATAATTTTACGTATTACAGACCAATTTTACGGAATACAGTACAATTCTACGTATTACAGGGCGATTTTACGGAATACAGTACAATTTTACGTATTACAGAGCGATTTTACAGTGCAATTTTACTAGTATACAGTACAATTTTACTAGTATACAGTACAATGGTATTAGTATACATTGCAATTTTACGGAATACAGTAAAATCGTATTAGTATACAGTACAATATTACGGAATACAGTTCAATTTTACTGGTAAAAATGGCACTTATATACTATATAATACGATTGTACTGTATTCCGTAAAATTGCACTGTAACGTTATACTAATACGATTGTACTGTATTGCGTAAAATTGCACTGTATACTAGTAAAATTGCACAGTATTCCGTAAAATTGCGCTGTATATACCCCTGGCATCCCTGTATACGTTAATAACGAAGTTGCCGTCTCTCTATAATGACCTTGTCGTAGGCAGATCTAGTTATGGTGCTATTTGCAGGTGATGTAATGTAGGGCAAGGTCGCCATAGCCTTTTTGAGGCCGCAGTAGCAGTGAGTTGAATGTTAATAACAATGTACAGTGTAATCAATCGATCAATCAATCAATCAAGCCGCAAGCATCAGGGTAGATGCATGGCGGCTGTAGCCATGTCCCTCCAGGATGTTCTGTTTCTTTCTGTTACTTTCTTTACTTTCTGTTACTTCAGTTTCTTTCTGTTACTTTCTGTTACTTTCTCACTATCCCCTGCCACGAGAAAAAAATTACTACTAAGATCAAAGAACCCACGTGTCATAGAAGAAGTGGGTGAATTCGTCTTCCACTGCCTCAAAAGAAGAAGTCAAAACCAGCAAAACTAGTACGTACCATGTATGTTTCTATCTTTCAGTTTCTTTCTGTTTCCTTCTGCTACTTTACAGTGTCGTGGGCACGATATTTGAAGGTAGAGCACATTCTTCCTCTTTTCTAAACTTCATCGTATTATATATACGTGACTATTAAATGAAAGTTTATTGCAAATATATGTCCGGGGGCTAAATGCAGTTACAAAAGAAACATGAAAAAAGAAAATACAATGGTATGTGAGACTACGTCTAACATTATACTACATTCTACAACATACATGGTACGTACTAGTTTTCCTGGGTTTGACTACTTTTTTTGAGGCAGTGGAAGACGAATTTACCTACTCTCCAAGCAGAGGTTTGGGTTTTGGGAGTACTGAATGTTTTTCCCACCAAACCCAACACATTCAGTGCAAAAGAGAAACCCCGATAAAAAAAGAAAAACACGCTAAAAATACCCCCATAACCCAAACCTCTGCTTGGAGAGTAGAATTTACCCACTTCTTCTATAATACGTGGGTTCTTTGACCTTAGTAGTAATTTTTTTCTCGTGGCTGGGGATAGTGGGAAAGTAAGGGAATATTTTGGACACGGTGGTAAATAGTTGTTTTGTGATGTCGTCATAAAATGAACTACTAGAGATGAAATGATTAGATATAATAAATGTTTGCCAATAAAGATTATGAAACCAAATTCATTAAATACTGGTGAACATTTTTTTTTATTTAGGCCTCTTCTAGATAATCACTTGACAGACATGTAATGGTTGATTGAAAGACCTTTATTGTACATTCATGCCACGACGGGCTAGGTACAGGTCAAGATTTGACAGACACATAACAAACGTATATAGAAAAGTGGAGACAAAAGATGCACTACTTGACTTAGACATACATACACAGGGAACATACAAGGATACTATATACTAGGCTAATACCAAGGAGGTTATATACTAACTACTTGCTAATACAGAGTGGTCAACTTCTCGCTTTTTTGTACAATGCAAATTGTGGGAACAGATCATGTTTGTGATACAGGGTTTGTCTAGGCGCATCAAAAATGCTAGTACAATGTATATCGTTTGCATTTAGGTGTTCGAAGTATTGGAACTTCGCCAAAAGCACAGATCTTTCATCGAATATGAAGTACAGTCTAATATAAAGAGCTAGCCTGGGTACAATCATGGAGGTAGAAAACGTCTTTTAACTCCACGGTACAATCCACGCATAAAACATTCAGCCGCACCCTACATCTGCTAAACACATGGCCGGGACAGGACACACGTGGCTGACCTTTGACCCTGTGTCCTGTTACCGACCGGCAGAACTTCGCTGCCTGACGATATTGACTGAGAGTGAGTTTTTATGAGTTTTATTCTCTCTATATCGACATAATACTTTTTTTCTGACTGACTAATCACCGATCACTTTATTCTCCAACAAGTAGCAAGATAGTTTCCAGCAAAAGTAAGTTTAAAGTCGTATTTTCCGCTTGGGTCGCCTTTTTAGACCGTTCTTTTTGGTAAGTCCCAAATTTTATTCTAGAGAGAAGGAATTTTACTAAGGAGATTTCAATGGATTTACTGAAAATATTCAAAGGATACCGTAGAAGGTCCAATAAGACGCAAATCTTAATTATGAATTGGTGGAAATTCATAATTTGAGACAGATCTGGATATAGCGGAAGTGTGTAGGGGCCACGTTGAC
>NW_017802458.1:368455-426984 GCF_001625305.1 Branchiostoma belcheri | reverse complement strand
TTGTTGTTATAGCTAAATAGGCTAATGCATCGTCAATGGTAAACTTCAGGGGTTATGTACAGGGGGGGTTANCATTTAAGAATTGACTAAAGTTTACATTTCCATATTTAGATGGACCATCTCCATATTTTAGAATGCGTTTTTCACAAAGTTAGTGCTAACCCACCCCCCTTACTAGTACTGTGCATGTGAATGCTATACATGTGACTTAAAGAGAGAAGTCCACTTGATGCTGGGTTTGCTGTTTTGTAGTTCAGTATACATCAATGCCAGTTGTTTTGTTGTTATTGTTGTTAAACTTTATTATAGAAATTTAACTGTTGTCCTGCCTGGAAGCAGAGAACCTGACAGCCTTTCCAAAGTTCCTGAAAAGGAAGACAGAACGGAGAATCACTGTAGAGACAGTTACTGTGACTGCAGACGGCCACAGAGCATCGGAAAGTTTAACCTGTGCTCCGAATGGTTTCACTACAGATGTACTAGCATTGGACTCTCGGCCAAAGAAGCAAGGAGCATGCCATTGGAAGACTGAGAGTGTCCAAAATGTAGGCCCCCATCGTCAAAACGGCCGAGACTGTACAGCACACTAGTACTGTGCACGTGAATGCTATTCATATACGCGATTAAATTAGATCGCTCTTCTGTTACTTTTCCTGTTACTGTTGAGAAGATTCTATGGAAATAAAATTTGAATACATGTAATTCAATTTGGTGTGTTGTATTGCCTCAATAACCTAAGGAACGTACCCTTGCAGTCAAAAGAACATGAAAGGTAAACAAAAATGGATTTGTGCATTATATACAACTAGAGTTCCACGATCTCATACCTTCGCCAACTGATGTTCACCTTAATTTATATTAGATTATGCATATGAGGTCTTAATTTGAATAAATTATGTTTAATGATATTCAGCTTTGCTCACCCTCCAAACGCCACAAACATCAAATTCCTGGCAGTTAAAAACAATGAAATTATAGCTTTTTCTTATGAATTATGCAAATTAGCCCCCAATTTACATAATATTATATGGCCATGTTCCTCTCCTGTCCAATTACACATGTCACAAGTCTGAATAGTCCTATCATGGCATGCAACAGATTTATAGAATATCCTCATTAACAATGCAAATTATATCCTTATTTGCATAATTGTCATCTCATTATGTCAAGCATCATCTAGGCTGCCTACATACCAAAAATCACAATGATTCCTCAACTGGTTCTTGAGTTATCCTCCTTTAAACATTTGAACTTAAAGTCCCCTGCAGTTCCCAAACAAGCTGCTAGGGGGTCCAAACTTACGTCACTTATTCCCCAGGGCAAGAGCTATCTATCATGCAAAATTCATGACCCTAGCATGTTCAGATCACGAGATATCAAAACCGGAAGTTCTGCTGCAGTACCATAACAAGCCGCTAAGGGGCCCAAAATCTAATCATTTCGAGGTCTCATCAAGACCAACCCACCTACCAAGTATCAAGACAATATATTCAAGCGTTCTTGAGTTATGGTGGTAACAGGCAGACAAACAGACAGACAGACAGACAAACAGACACACCGCCAACGAAAACATAACCTTCTTGGCGAAGGTAATTACTGAATATTGGTATTGTCATACTAGAGGATAGTGTTTGTTAATAGGTAGCATCTGATATAGTAACCACTGTGAATTACGAAGGCCGTAACAGAACACATACGGGGTGAACAAATCGATTGAGGGGGTGCAAAATTGCTAGCGATTTTGCACCCCCGGGGGGTGCAAGATCACCAAAGGGGTGCGAGATCACTAGTGATATCGTTCCGGGGGGTGCGAGATCACTAGTGATTTCGCTCCGGGGGGTGCGAAAATCACTGGGGGGTGCGAGATCTCTGTCACACCGGCTCTTGGCTGCCGAAGGAAAACGGCTAACGGTCCGATACTAGTTTGGCACTTGGCACCCAGGGTACTCGGACAAATTCTCCTGGGCTCAACTCCTCGATCCGTGGCGGTAATTTAGATAGGCGGGCGAAGGGCTCTTGGCTGCCGAAGAAAAACGGCTAACGGCCCGATACTAATTTGGCACTTGGCACCAAGGGTACTAGCTAGTATTCGCACCCAAGCGTGGCCTGTCCGTATGCTAAAAATACGATATGTTGTTTTAGTACCGGCTGGCCTCAATACGAGGAAAACGTTACACGAAGACCAACACAATATAGACTACTAAATCTTTGTAATTTTTTTTTTTTCGAGAGGTTTTTGAGTCACCCTATCGTTATACCGGATATACCGGCGTGCCAGTACGTACTAGTGATGCAATCCACATGCCCAGGGCATGAGATGCCCCCATTCTAGCCTCTACCAGACTTGGGGAGGCGGCTGGAAAGAGATTTTCTTCGGCCAAAATAGAGAGATAAGCATGCCAAGGGAGTTTTCCGTTGAGAGAATATTTCGCCGCTCACCAAGCCTCAGGTAGAGGCTAACCCCCATTCCACATTCTCGAGGGTCTGCATGCCCTTTTTCGTTAACCGTTATGGGCTAGTTTAATTTACCGTTAATCGTTACCGGCCTGCTCTAATTCAACGTTAAGCGTTATCAGTATATTCCTCGTGAAGCGTTATTGGTCGTTTTAATTCTACGAAAAACGTCATTTGTCATCCTAGATTCAGCGTTAAGCGTTAATGAATAATTCTCTCTGCGACCTGAAATATTGGCCAGAGCGCGGAGAGAGTGGCGAACTCAAAAAAAAAAAACGTGCTCAACGCCTCAAGTGCTCAAAATCAACAACATCTATCAAGAGTATAATACACAAGTAGTTCCAATTGTTAATGGCCGGGACAGGACACACCTTTTTTGTGCTTTGTTGTCTTTAATCGCTTATATAATACTTTTCGTTCCGTAAGACTGCCCGGCCGGGCCCCGGTTTGGAAATGTGACCTCAGCATAAGTGGAATGGGAGTATAACTGCTTGTCTCGAATAAACAGTCCGAGCTGAGTAAACATGAACTTAATTGACGGTGCTAGCTCGCTTTTTTTTTTTCTTTTTTTTTAACGGTGTCGCTCAATGCAAGGCCACTTCTAGGCATAGAGTACATGTATAATATAGCTATGTCATGAGATGGCGGTGGACCTTTGTTTTGAAGCTTTGTAGATTGTAATCGGACGGAAAAGCAGCTGTTTGGAAGAGAGTTCCATAATTTTGCAGTCCGGGGAAAGAAGCTGTTGTTGTAGTATGACTTGGAGACAGGTATGTTAACGGTGTATTGATGAGAACTGGAAGAGAACCTAGTGGCACGCTGAAAGGTTCTGAGCGGCGGAACAAGAAGTACAAGTTCTCCTGAACATCGACCGTGAAAGTATCTGTAGAAGTCTTCAGCTTATGTACTAGCTGAAGTTTCCCTGACGGAAAAAAAACTCCAGTTAAACCTTGTTTTCCCCATTTTCTTACATTTCCTTCAGTCAAGATCTACTTCTTTTATTTTTTTCTATCAGCTGTTTAATTCTTGGCTCGAATAATAGAATGTATTTGTACTATGACTGAAAGTGTTTTTCCCTGAATGAAAATTGAAAGGCACCGTCGGGTGTCAGAACAGAAAGGGAAACACAAAATAGGCGCTAATTATCTTATTTCTCACCTTCTGTTTATTATTTTCTTTTCTTCTTTTTACATACGAATATGGGGGAAGCATTGGAGACTTTTTTGTTTGACCCAACAATGGGATGTGTATTTTGGAAAAAGTGCAGTGTTAAGAATGTAAAAAAAACTAACTAGAAAGGTAACGTTTGCAAAGCAAATGCATAATGTTTACCTTCGCATATGCCCTGCTCTGTTATAACTCAAACACATTCATATAGATGTATATGTATATGGTGACAGGAGTCTAAATCCCTCCTGCTATAAAATTGCAACATGAGGTTCAGGTCATTGACCTGATTGGTTTGGAGAAGAGGAAACCGAACAAACCTTCAGTAAACATAACTAAATCTGTATGTTATAGTATGAAGTTCGTGTTTTCTTCCACAGGCATATGAAGACCATATATCAACGACACAGGAAGACTTCTCGTAGCAAACTTCTCCTACAAGGCTACCATGGTTGTTAGGCGTGGCCGCACATGGAGACGGCGACGACGTAGAAAAGACGAAAACAGACCAGGTAAGTACATTTGCGCTATGTCAAGTCAGATATAGCTGGTTTTGTCTGTTTTCGTTTCATAAAACACTAGTGCTGTTGTCAATTTTGTTCTCTCCTTGTAGCCTCTACCAGGCTTCGGAAGGCGACTGGAAAGAGCAGAAATTGGATAAATGCCGGGGGAGTTGGTCCGCTAGAGAGTACAGTTTTCGGGTGCGACAAACTGTACTCCCTAGTGGACCAACTCCTCTGGCATGTTATCTTTATGGCCAATTTCTACTCTTTCCAGCCGCCTCCCGAAGCCTGGTAGAGGCTACTCTCCTTGCACATGCGATAAATGAACAAGTGCCCGTGTTTATTTTGTTGTACTAATGCCTGTAAACAATACTTTTTCTCTGTTTTTTAGTGTCTATTGCACACGAGGAGTCTTTCGTTCGCTTCTTCCAGTGGCTACACAGAAATGGCTGCAGAAATGTGCCGCTGAAACCCGCCGTCTTTCCCGGTATGCTGGTCAAGCGTTTGTCTTTTATACAGTACTTTAGTATTCTGTGAACATTCTTATCTACGCCTTTTAAAATTCGTATTCTTATTAAAAATTTGAGTTGCATATCTCTTCTTTTTTAAGTAAGGCAATGTTGATTTGATAATATGGATGACATCCGCGCGCGAATGAATTTTCGGCCGTTTCCAAAAAAAAAGTTTTCAACCATACTGTAAATCCTACAAAACAGTTGCAAAAAGAGCAAATATATACCGTAAGTTGCAAAAAAAAGTTATTGGGAAACGATACCAATGTCGTAGAATATCAAAATCAAACGAAAAAGACGAAAATGTAAAGAAATGAATTTGAGGACTAGATTATTCGCTAGTATACCATACTCTGTGTCATTTGTTCAACCTTCAAAACCACGTAGATTTCATAATGAAAGCAACTTTTTGGGCCAAACTTTTTTTTATTCGCACACTCACATCAGTTTTGGGGTTCCCAGAGGATGCCATCCATATAATCAAATCAACATGGTTTAAAAGACATTTCGCTTTATTGTTTATTGCTTGATAGTTCTCAGTTCTAATATGTTTGCATTTTTTATTCCAATCTTTTACTTACCCCTCCTTGCCTGCCCTGTGTGTGTTTGTGTGTGTTTTCTGTTCAGACACTGGTCGGGGAATGATGGCGACAAAAGCTTTAAAGGTACTGGTATCCGAACCTTGATGTCAATCAATCAATCAATCATGTCACCATTCAACATCTTATAACCTAATGACATAGGATGTAAATTACCTTCGCATATGGTCTGCTTTTTTAATTCTTACTCAAAACACATTCATGTATACTTAGTACGTGACAGGAGTCTAAATCCCTCCTGCTAGAAAATTGAAACATGATGTAACCCAACACTAGTTACCATGGTGACAGACGTCTGGTTCAGGTCATTGACCTTATTTTTTTTGGAGAAGAAGAAGAGGAAACAGAGCAAAAACAATATGTTTTCCTTCGGTAAACATAATGAGTTTTGACCTAGAACGAAAAATCAAACTGCTAGAAGCTGTCCTGTTTCCCAGAGGACAGGACAAATGTTCAAAAGATATAATTATAGCCTATGGAACTACTAACTACTAGACTATAGTCTTTAATACAGAGGTATATGAAAATAATCTCATAGGCAATGTTAAATACTACTAGCATTATATACGAGAAATTACCGGCCACAGAAACGAAATGTTTTAAGACTTCTTAGGAAGAAAGTATACTTTCTTATAAAAATCGTTTCTACTACAGCGCAGTTACTTTTTTTTTTCATTTCTTTACCAGCACGGAGAACTTATTCTGGCGATCCCAAAGAGACTTCTCATTACTATTGAGGCCATCATGGACTCCTATCTCGCACCTTATATTGAACGGTAAGCTAGTCTCCCAGCAGTTTTTTTTTAAAGGGGGGTACAAGTAGTACTAGAAAGGTGACATTTGCAAAGCAAATGCATAATGTTTACCTTCGCATATGGTATGCTCTGTTAATTCTGACTCACGCACATTCATATATACATTTATGGTCAGACAGAAGTCTAAATCTCTCCTGCTATAAAATTGCAACATGATATGCATATACTAGTAACCCAACACTAGTTACCATGGTCACAGACGTGTGGTTCAGGTCATTGACCTTATTTGTTTGGAGAAGAGGAAGAGCAAAAACAATGTTTTCAATCGGTTAACATAAAAAGTACACGTCCAAAGAAATTATGTTAGAAGGAATACATTAGTATTATACAGTGTCATAACAGAAATTCCAACATTATTTGACCTAGATTTACTTATTTTCCAGGGCTGATCCTCGGCTAACCCCCACACAGGCCCTCGCAGTTTTCCTCATCTGCGAAAAACACAGGCGGGAAAAATCCTACTGGCGACCTTACATCGACATCCTACCCGACGAGTACTCGTGCCCAGCGTACTTCACCGAAGACGACTTCCGACTTTTGCCGAACTCCCTCCGAGGAAGGGCGAAGGCGAAGAAGTACGAGTGTCACAAAGTGTACAAAGAGCTCACGCCGTTCTTCGAGTCACTTGCAGATCTGTTTTCTGACCGAGAGGACGTTTTCAACTTCCAAAATTTCAAGTAAGTAATGTAAATCCTGATTATGTTTACCGAAGGAAAACATATTGTTTTTGTTCAGTTTCTTCCTCTTCTTCTTCTCCAAACAGTGACCTATGACCTGACCTATGACATGATTTGTTGATGTCTGTCACCACGGTGACTTGTGTTGGGTTACATAATGTTGCAATTTCATGGTCTGCTCTGCTCCTGTCACCATATTCTAGTAGTACATGTATGTGAATGTGTTTGAGTAAGAATTAACAGAGCAGACCATGTCCGAAAGTAAACATTATGCATTTTCTTTGCAAATGTTACTTCTCTAGTTCTTTGATATAATTTGTTGTCCAATGCCACTTTTACGAATGATATCGATAGGTTGATACAGACTTTTGGAGGAGGAACGAATAGACTGACCCCAAATGCCCATCACAATTAGAAGTTCAACCAATGAGGGAAGGGCAATTATCGGTTCGACCAATGAGAGAGTAGATGCATGTTTTACTGATTCTTTGATATAATTTGTTGTCTATTGCCACTTTTACGAATGATATCGATAGATTGATGCAGATTTTTGGAGAAGGAACAAATAGACCGATCCCGAATGTCCATCACAATTAGAAGTTCAACCAATGAGAGAAGGGCAATTATCGGTTCGACCAATGAGAGATTAGATGCATGTTTAACTGATCCTTTGATATAAATAGTTGTGTAATGCCACTTTTACGAATGATATCGATAGCTTGATGCAGATTGCAGAATGCCATCACAATTAGAAGTTCAGCCAATGAGAGAAGGACAATCGGTTCGACCAATGAGAATGTTTTGACGGAGGTGGGCGAGGCTTAACGATCGGTCAATTCTGTTTCTCCTTCAGGTGGGCGTGGTCAGCGATCAAGACGCGGGCTTTGGACGTGCCCATTGGACGGGAAACTGGCGCTCATCTCCGAGACACAGACACCCCCACCCCCACCATGTTTCCATTGGTAGACTCCATCAATCATTCAGCGCAAGCGAAGGTAAGGAACCAACCAAGAACTTCAATTTTTTTCTGCAGTTGAGGTGTTTTTTTGCTAAATAAAGTAAGAGAACAAGATAGAGAAAATTCTTTTTGTGGATTTCGAACGTTTAAACACATTCATATATGATCAGACAGGAGTCTAAATCCCTCCTGCTATAAAATTGCAACATGATGTAACCCAACACTAGTTACTATGGTGACAGACGTCTGGTTCAGGTCATTGACCTTATTGGTTTGGAAAAGAAGAACAGGAGGAGGAAACAGAGCAAAAACAGTATGTTTTCCTTCAGCAAACATAAAAATAACATATCATAAAAGTTCATCCGTGTTGGTAGTTACATGTTTAGAGTTAAAACTTTCGATCCAACACAACACTTTCGATCTCTCACCTAGAGCTTTTGACCAGTCACTCTGGTCTTCTTCAGTAGACTGACCCAGTGAGGCTTGTCACGTGGCTTCTTTGAAGTGTGACGTCAACACTGAGTCACAGGTATCCGATGTCGGCCCCCGTCGCAGTTCAGTGAAGGGTGATGGGAAGTTTTAACTATAAACATAAAAATAAAATGTAGAGGAGTAAACAAAGAAGGTGAATGAGATGATTTAGCTCAACGTGGTTCCATGTTTTAGATCCGACATCGCTACAACGACAAGAGCCAGTTCCTGGAGAGCCGTACGGAGTCGGTGTACAGGAGGCACGCCGAGGTCATGAACAGTTACGGGCGGGCAGACAACGACAACCTCCTGCTGGAGTTCGGCTTCGTCGTCCCCGGCAACCCCGCGGACACCGTCACGTTCAACCTGGGTAAGGCCATGTTGATTTGATTATATGGATGACATCCGCGCGCGCATGAATTTTCGGCCGTTTCAAAAAAAAAAGTTTTCAACCATACTGTAAATCGTACAAAACAGTTGCAAAATGAGCAAAAATATACCATAAGTTACAAAAAAAAATTAATAAAAACTATACCAATGTCGTAGAATGCCAAAATCAAACGAAAAAAGACGAAATTGTAAAGAAATGAACTTGAAGACTAGATTATTCGCCAAACCATATTCTGTGCCATTTGCTCAACCCTCATGACCACGTAGATTTCATAATGAAAATTAACTTTTTTTTTTTTGCAAACTTTTTTTTTATTCGCACGCGCATCAGTTTTGGGGTTCCCGGAGGATGTCATCCATATAATCAAATCAACATGGCCTAAAGTGTCGTCTGAAAATGACGTCATCAGCTGTCCTCACCAAATATGGCTTGGCACTGTTGTAGCCTTTATCAGGCTTCGGGAGGCGGCTGGGAAGAGTAGAAACCGGCCAAATAGAGAGATAACATGCCAGGGGAGTTTTTTTTTTTTTTTCTGCTGGAGAGAACAGTTTGCCGCTCCCGGGTGAGGCAAAATGTACCCTCCCAGCAGACAAACTTCCCCGGCATGTTATCTCTCTATTTGGTCGACTCCTACTTTTTCCAGCCGCCTCCCGAAGCCTGGTAGAGGCTAGCATTGTTGTTAATCAATGAGTGTGCTCACAGGTGTTTCAGAAGATCAGAAATTTGGACTAATTTCTCACCTTTTAAACCAGTTTTTAAACTTTTAACATTTCTTCATATAGTTTTGGACATAATCCAAGCAAGGTATTCTTGACATAATTACTCTAATTCCTTATATATACATTGAAAGCCAGTTAATTGCAAAACGCTTATAAGAAAAAAGTACTGTACTAGTAATATCCTAGGAGAAAAATATCGAAGACCTTCCGTAAATCGTATGGCATCTCTGTATTTTCATGTGCCTCGATAGCTCAGTTGGGAGAGCGTTAGACTGAAGTCCCGGAAGCCGATATACCGGCTTGACAAATTGGAGATCTAAAGGTCCCTGGTTCAATCCCGGGTCGAGGCAGTTTTTTTTCATGGACATTCAACCTCTTGTAAATTGTTTTTTCTTCTTTAATATTGTTCCTAGTGAATTCTTTCATCAGTGACAACTTTGGAAGGATAAGGATACTAACCTCCAAATTTTCGATGGCTATCAGTACATCTTGTTCACGGAGTGGCCTAATCTCGCTCCCAGCCTTCTGTCCGGTTTAGCTTGGCACCTTCCAACTGTATGTGCACCGCTTCCTTAAATGTGGGTTACGAGACTCTTGGTCTATGATTTCAATAATGTTGGAAGGTGCCAAGCTAAACCGGACAGAAGGTTGGGAAGTCCCCAAGACTTACTTACCCTTACTTCGGAGGGAGGCGGCGGGGGGTGGGACCCGACAGACCGATGCAAGTCTCGGGTCTAGTCTCGCGCTCTCGCGAGATTAGGCCACACCGTGAACAAGATGTACTGATAGCCATCGAAAATTTGGAGGTTAGTATCCTTATCCTTCCAAAGTTTTCACTGATGAAAGAATTCACTAGGAACTGTATCTATACGTGACAAATGAATCTCTTCTTTAATATTGTAGTTCAGGACGTTCTGGAGTATCTACAACCTGAAAACAACGCGATGTTGGAGAGGAAGATCATGTTTCTGGCGCGAAACAATCTCATCAGGTGAGTGACAGGACTGTTGGAGGTTTGTTTGTTTGTTTGTTTGTTTGTTTGTTTGTTTTGCCATGCATGTTCTGAGCACAATGTCCCTCCCACAAACTATATATGACATCACCAAGACTTACATTTTATTTACCATGGATAATATTTTCAGTTGAAAAAACAATTATTTTCAGGTAAGGCCATGTTGATTTGATTATATGGATGACATCCTCCGGGAGCCCCAAAACTGATGCGCGCGTGCGAATAAAAAAAAAGTTTTGACAAAAAAAAAAAGTTCTTTTCATTATGAAATCTACGTGGTCATGAGGGTGGAGCAAATGGCACAGAATATGGTTTGGCGAATAATCTAGTCTTCAAGTTCATTTCTTTACAATTTCATCTTTTTTCGTTTGATTTTGGCATTCTACGACATTGGTATAGTTTTTATTAATTTTTTTGTAACTTATGGTATATTTTTGCTCATTTTGCAACTGTTTTGTACGATTTACAGTATGGTTGAAAACTTTTTTTTTTTTGGAAACGGCCAAAAATTCATGCGCGCGCGGATGTCATCCATATAATCAAATCAACATGGCCTAAAGAACAATTAGAGTGAAACCGTTGACCACCCTCCCCTTGCCATAAACGTATCACCCCTACGTTTCTTCCTCAGCGACCTGACCTGTGGTGTTACTGGCGTGTCCCCACAAATGCTGACTGTGTTGATGGTGTTTCTGTGCAAACAGGACGACGAGTGAGTGTTCAACATCTTGCCAATATTGTCACTGCTAAAATATTATATATGTAATATTTATGCTTGCATTCCCCTTTCTGTTCAACATTTTAGATGCTTTTTGTCTTGACACAGATATTTTGTATAAACATCTATCCTATTGTATACGTCGCTATAAAGCGAGTGACAATCGATCGTTAACTTTTGACGACTGTCATGATTTTACGAAGAACATCGGTGGTCTAATAGCGCCTTCATGCGATTTTCTTCAAAACTGCATGATGATATCGACGGTACTTTCAGGGATGTCTGGGAGGATCTGAGAACAGGGCAGTTTGAAGCGGACGGAGCTCTGGACGTCCGTGCACGGAAAGTAGCTGGTCAACTTCTGTCTCTACGACTCCAGACATATCCTACTACCATACAGGTAAAATATTATTAAGTCCGCAAACCGTTCCTTTATATGTTTTCTGAAGGAAAACAACTTCAGAAAACATTTTTTTGCTCTCTTTCCTCTTCTTCTTCTCTAAACAAATAAGGTCAATGACCTGAACCAGACGTCTGTAACCATGGTAACTACTGTTGGGTTACATCATGTTGCAATTTTATAGCAGGAGGGATTTAGACTCCTGTCTGACCATACATATGAATGTGTTTGAGTAAGAATTAACAGAACAGACCATTGCGAAGGTAAACATTATGCATTTGCTTTACAAATGTCACCTTTCTAGTTGTTACAAGTATTATGTGATGTAAATTATGACAAGCCTGTGTACCATATGTTATTACGGTCTTTTCATTGAAAATAATGTTTTTTCATCCCACAGGAAGACGAGGAAATGTTAAAGGAAGTGACGTCAGCATGTGGGCGCCTCGCGGTGTATTGTGGGATAGAGAGGAAGAAGCTGATAGAAAATGGTTTGAAAATGCTGCAGCACAGCTCCAAGGTCGCCATTGCCAAGGGCGTCCTCAGAAAACTCTTCTCTCGATAGGAACGTTAGCCGTCAGAATCGGTTTTAAGAATGGCAATATTAAAGCGATATTATGTAAGAATTTTGGACCAAAACTGTAAACATACATAATTGAAATTTTATCATCTAGATTTTCATTTTCAATAACGTTTAACATATTAGCATTGCTTTGTCGCTTTTCCAGCGACTCAGTGCAGCGCCAGAATAAGTTGCGCCAGGCCCGCTGTATTTTTAGGAGGCACCTAAAAAGAATGTAAACAAACAGCGCTTTTTGCTCGAGTATCTTCGGCAGCTTCAAACACGTTTTTGCGGCGCAATGAACTTGATCTTTTACTTCTCAAATGGCATTATGAACCCAGGTAGGCTTATAGCACAAGAAAATGTGTAAAACAACGATGTTTAAAATAGTGAAAATCTTGCATAATATCGCTTTAAACAAAACATCAGATGAGGAGCCTACTATGTAGTGTGCCTTTTTTGTTGATAGACTTGATCTTAACAAGGAGGTTATAGCAATAATGAAATGAAATGTTGCATAGTTATGTAACTAATTCTGAAATTTCAATAGCATTTTAATTGTCTGGTGCCATAAAAGTGTGCAATTAACTACCTCACGATTTTTATCATGGTTGTTTAATCACAATTACATCTATTATGAAACTTTCACAATGAAAGATTTTAGAAGTTTTGATAGAACTGTGTTCTACATTTTAGCAATAAAGATTTTACTCATATGAGCAGTCTAAATGGTTATCTAACTAATGCTGAAATTTCAATACTATAGCATTTTATTGTCTGGTGCCATATAAGTGTGCAATCAACTATTAATACCTCACGATTTTTATCATGGTTGTTTCATCGTATCTACATTGTATTATGAAACTTTCACATTGAAAGATTTTAGAAGTTTTGATAGAACTGTGTTCTACATTTTAGCAATAAAGATTTTACTCATATCATAATTCTGAAATTTCAATACTATAGCATATAATTGTCTGGTGCCATCAAATTGTGCAATCAACTACCTCACGATTTTTATCATGGTTGTTTAATCACAATTGCATCTATTATGAAACTTTCACATTGAAAGATTTTAGAAGTTTTGATAGAACTGTGTTCTACATTTTAGCAATAAAGTTTTTACTCATATGAGCAGTTTGGATGGTTATATAATTCTGGAATTTCAATAGCATTTAATTGTATGGTGCCATCAAAGTTTTCAATCAACTACCTCATGATTTTATCATGGTTATTTAACCAAAACTACATTTATCATGAAACTTTCACAATGAAAGATTTTTTGGCTTGAATTTAGAACTGTGTTCTACATTTTATCAATAAAGATTTTACTCAATGTGAGTCTGCTTTATTTTGCATCAGATGTTTTGTGGGTTTTGTGTTTCAGTGAGTTTTTTTTCAGTATTCAGGAATATTCTCAATCTGTCATAGAAGTATAGGAAAACATTGGTACATGTTCGACACAGATGACGTGCACGAGCGCTGCCTAGCGGCAGTGTACAGAATAACATGTCAATGCTGTGCCACCTCTCCGTGTCCTCATTTGAACGCTAGCCTCTGCCAGGCTTGGGGAGGCGGCTGGAAAGAGTAGAAATCGGCCAGATAGAGAGATAAGCATGGCAAGGGAGTTTGTCCGTTGAGAGAACATTTCGCGCGGCACCCCAATGTTCTCTCAACGGACAAACTCCCTTGCCATGCTTATCTCTCTATCTGGCCGATTTCTACTCTTTTCAGCCGCCTCCCCAAGCCTGGCAGAGGCTACTTAAACGCCACGTTTGACGAAATGTGTTGTTTTCTGTGTTATTGCATATCCACGGGTTTGTGCTTTGTGTGAGAGTGGGAGAACATAACGATTTCATGAATTCTAAAACCTTGCAAACACTAGCCTAGTTGACAGATTATAGCTCCAGAATCCTACATCCTCTCCGCTATAATAGTTTATATAATACTAGTAGGTCTGGCAGCCAGGCTAGGCTACACAAACACCTGCTCATTCTATCACTCCACTCCCTTGTCGTTCCGCCCCATAAAAATGCCCCCACCTCTTAATACACGGCACCAAGCAGGCGGAACTAAAACGGTATGGCCTGTTAATCCACATTCCTTTCACCTGTCTGTGCCAATCAAATCTGGTCGTAGTATTTAAGAATAGATTACCCACTACTTTACTTCTTCTGTATTCCGAGGATAATTCAAGCAGATGTTCGGATGAAAATCAGCTTGTTTGTATGTGTGCGTGTGTGCGTTTGTGTTTGTGTCTGTACATTATGTATACGCTTTTTATTAAAGGCCCCTGTCTCCTAGTCTCTACCAGACTACGTATACGCTGGCTATATAATATATAGGAGAATATTTGCCATTTGGCCGCCTTGTAGGTTTGACTGGCCGCGCAGTTCGGAGGGAAAGAAACTACCTCCCGCGGCCGAACTCTCTTGGCCCATTTTATTCTCATTTTTGCCGAATTCTACGATCAGTATTCCTATAGAAAGGTCTGGTGGAGGCTACCTGTCTCCTCTTGTTCTATCACAGTTCAGAAGGCGTTAAACTAAGATGATCCTAAAACAAAACAATCACTTCCTCAGCCCCCTACGTGTCCTCTTGATCTTAGACGATAAAACTGACAGCTAACAGAGCAGTGATCCACTCCATATGTCTACTATTTAGGCCACACCAATTTAATTTGTTGGTTCTCGGATTCGCCTCTGCATTTTTTTCTGATATGCAAAAAAAAAAAAGATTCTTCTTCTTAATGAACTAAAAAAAAATGCCCATATTTTTCCCCAACTGTTAAGGAAAGTCCGTTTCTTCCTAGTTGTTACAGTTTTCCCATCTATCAATTCAGTGGTTTGACCAGAAGATATGTCAAGTTTACTACGATACATACTTTTACTATTGTTCTCAAACGCTCTATACTGGTACTGTTGCAGTATGATCTTAGAATGATCCCTCTATTCCTTAGGCGTAAACTCTACCCCCTACCCTAGATCCCAGATCTACCGTGTTACCAAACAGATCCATCACGAGGGATTTTATCTGCCTGAGTGTGTTGACAATTCTGACGTGCCCACCTACCGTACCTTTGGGGAGGGGGGCGGGGTGGACCACCCAGTCATCACTCATAGCACTGACACCGGATCTTCAGGGGGCTGATTTAATCTGATGGATGAAGATAACTGTGGACAGGAAACAAGAGGATCCCTAAGGGGAAGCTATTATACACAGTACATTCTGTAACACACCAGCATCTGTATCCGTATAGCCGGTATAACCGCCCTTCGGCGTAACACACCATCTGTATAGCCGGTATAACCGCCCTTCGGCGTAACACACCAGCTTCTGTATCTGTATAGCCGGTATAACCACCCTTCGGCGTAACACATCAGCTTCTGTATCACTATAGCCGGTATACCGCCCTTCGGCGTAACATACCAGCTTCAGTATCTGTATAGCCGGTATAACCGCCCTTCGGCATAACACACCAGCTTCTGTATCGATCTGTATAGCCGGTATAACCGCCCTTCGGCATAACACACCAGCTTCGCAGACACGCGGCGCGGCGGCAGCTAGCTATGTCACACCGAACGACTTGTTACACTCAATTGTGGCACATTTAATGATTGCAGGAGTTGTTTAAAGCTTTCTAGTGATGATGCCCCAACTGTGCTTGGTGGCAACGAGTTCCACTTTATAATAGTTATTGGGAAATACGAGTTTTTGAACAACTCAATTTTTGGTTGATAACTCTGATATCGCATGGCATATCAGTTTATCATGTGCCTCGATAGCTCAGTTGGGAGAGCGTTAGACTGAAGTCCCGGAGGCCGATAGACCGGCTTGACAAATTGGAGATCTAAAGGTCCCTGGTTCAATCCCGGGTCGAGGCAGTTTTTTTTAATGAACATTTATTTCAATTTCTTGTAAATTATGTTGACTTACGTTGTGACCCGAACTACATTTGTAATGTTATCTACCATTGGCCGGTTCTCCCCCACATTTTTTGGGCCACTACTATACTTCTGCGAAATGTAAGACCGCAGCAGAACGTAATTCATTATGTGCGCTTGGTTTCTCTCACCTGTCACGCCAATCACAAATTACTACGTTTGGCGGTCACCGTTGGACCGAACCATTGGGGTATAAAAGGGGGTATAAGAAATCGAACTGTCTTGAAATATCTTAGGCCACAGCAAGTAAACTCTATGGATGACATCTTCCGCAGACTCCAAATCTAATGCGAGCGGGCGAAAAAAAACAAGGCGGGCCGAAAAAAAAAGAAGGTTCCTACGTTTTAAAACGTTGACTCAATTATTGTACAAATGGTTTTGATTCAGTGGGAACATCACACATAGAAAGCCAGCATCACATATCACTGCATCGAAGTAAGAAACAAAACAGAAAATCAGAGCCTTTTCTTGTCTCCTCTCTTCATATTTATCTGCCATCCACGTTCCAGCATGGCAACAGACATCTTTGCCCATTTTCGGCATGTTGACCACTGTCAGAGGGCAACTTTTTTTTCCCGAAATCAGGCGAAAATTAATGCGCGCGCTGATGTCATCCATAAAATTACTTGCTGTGGCCTAAGTTTGAAGTCCTAGCGACCTGAATTGCCTCTTGGTACCTAAACACGGTGTCACTGATCTCTCGCTTTTGGACACACCCAAAATAATTTTCTAAATTGCAGTGTACTCAAGCAAGAGCATTCAACCTGTCATGATGAACAATAGATGACGCGTATAGGAGTGTTTTCTATTGTAATACCGTGTTTTCTGAGTTTAGTTACGGATATGCCCCCCTCCCCACCGACAGGGCCTTGAAACCCCAATTCTTCAAGGCCAATATTCTAGTCATTTATCTACATACTGAGTTGAAACCACACTGTCCCAATGTATATCGACATTCATGGAGCAAAAATTCCCAACATTCTGACGGAAAATGGTTACTGGAAGGGCCTGGGCTGATTTGTAGGGTACCACCCAGAAAATAAAGGACTCACCTTGGGGCTTGTTTCTGCAGTTTCAAAGCCAATATTCTAGTCATTTATCTACATACTGAGTTGAAACCACCCTATCCCAGTGTATCTTGACCCTCATGGAGCACAAATGCCCAAAATTCTTACGGAAAATGGTTACAAAAAGGGACCTGAGCTGATTTTAGGGTACCACCCAGAAAATGAAGGACTCATCTTAGGGCTTGTTTCTGTAGTTTTAAATGCCCAAAGTATGAAATACTGATTCAAATGTGCCAATGTGAAGCAGTATGTGTCAATAATATCACAAAGATTGCCTTATTCAGGATATTTCCAGTTTTGCTGCCCTGAAATCGCATTGGAGGCATTTAAAATGGCGTCGAAAATCTAGAAGATTCCAGTCTCTTCAATAATGTGCTGATTTCATAACATAATTTTCAACATACTTTTCAAAACCTGTTTTTAAATTATGGCTGCAAACAATATACCTTGGCTCTTTGTTCTCAGTACTATTGTAAAAAATAAAGTTATTGGTATAAAATTTTGCTTGATAATATCGTTCAAACACAGGTGCGAAGTCGAGTGGTCGTAAACTAATTCAGGAGTAATAAAATGTTCGTTCTTATAATTTATTGCCCCTATTTAATATAGCCATGTTATGATGTCCTTTGAAAGTCTAATAGTAATATATCCTTAAATCTTTACCTAAGGCCACACCAATTTAATTTGTTGTTTCTCGGATCCCCCTGTCTTTTTTTCTGATTTGCAAAAATATATATTTTTGTTTAAAAAAAATTCTTTTGTTCTTTCATCCACTGCAAAATGCTCAATGAAAGACATATTTTGGCCCCAACGGTTGAGGAAAGTCCTTTTTTCCTAGTTCTTAAAGTTTTTCAATGTAAGAATGCAACTTTGTTTCATTAAAAGTTCAAAATATATTGTTTTAATTATAAACCAGCCTGGTATGTTCACTTCATGGCTCATATTGTAACATTTCCGACTATCATGGGGTGCCTTGGCCTTTTTTTTTTCGCCCTGTTGCTTCAAATTTTTTCTGAAAAAAATCAAAGGAACAGCAAATTAAATTGATGTGGCCTAATGAAAGAAAACTTACGACACTGTTCCATTTTTAGACATATAACAAAGAATCCTAAAGTATTCGCAATCTTCTGTGCAGTTTTAAATAAAAGAACTTTAAACGTAAGGATTGTTTCTTTGATCTACAATAGTTCGTGGCATAATCTAGAAAACACGTACAGGTATTTCACGTTATTTAAATCATTTTGTTTTAAATATTCCAACATCTAATCACAAGACGTGGTGACGGCATACTCAAGTTTTGGGACAATACAATACTCATTTTTTGGGAGAATACAATACTCATTTTCACCTGAGCGAAGTGAGGAAAGTCGTGTAAAGTGCCTTTCCCAAGGGCACAAGATCGGTGGCATGTCAGGACTCGAACCCGGGACCTCTTGATTCCGAGTCGAGCACTCTGCCTCTACGCCACACGACCCCACGATTTAAATCATTTGACACGAACAGTCCAGACAAAAATAGTTAACACAACTCTGGCAATGTCCAAATGAACGATTGCACCATACTGTAAACAGTAGATCTAAAAGTATTTTTGACACATACATTTAAGTCTTGAATGAGTCAGCAAAGTTGTTTTTGTTGTACCCAAGGAGACCACACATCCGGATATGATCCAGTATGGATATGAGTTACAATAATAATAAATCTGTTAGGCGTTGTTTGCACTCAAAGCTAATTCGTGTTAATACTGGTTTTACCTATGAATGATCACACAGAAAGCTAACTACCATGTCGAATTCGGCATAACATTATTGAGGCCTAGCCTCCACCAGGCCTTTCTACAGGAATACGGATCGTAGAATTCGGCAAAAAAGAGATTAAAATTGGCCAAGGGAGTCCGGCCGCGAGGAGGTAGTTTCTTTCCCTCCGACCTAGCCTCCACCAGCCCTTTCTACGGGAATACGGATCGTAGAATTCGGCAAAAAAAGATAGTAGAATTGGCCAAGGGAGTCCGGCCGCGGGGAGGTAGTTTCTTTCCCTCCGAACTGCGCGGCCAGTCAAACCTACAAGGCGGCCAAACTCCCCCGGCAAATATTCTCCTATATATAGCCAGCGTAGTTGGTCTGGTAGAGTTACTAGAGACTATGTTTTGATAGTGTTTGGAGCGCTTCTAATGCGTCATAATGAGTATACTACTTCTCGTTTTACAGTAAATACCGGAAATTTCTGGTTCTACGCGACTGTGGGGATGAATAATAGAGGAGCTGCCCGTATCGTTCAGTCAGCCTGACCGCAAGTTATTGTTGTTGCCATGGCAGCGCATGCACACTCCCGTCATGCACCTGTTCACCATTCGCCTGGTGCGATGACGCGAAACCGGCTGGAACAGGTTATTTCGTGTTTCTTATCAATATGTCATACTAGTTATTGTGTTAGGTTATAATGTATGATTTTTTTATTAAAAAAACTTCATTCGACAAAAAAACAGAAATAAACAAAGACTACATTGAAAGAAGTGTGTGATTTTAGGTTTCTTCGTCATTTTCCCCCAGTGTCGTCTGATTTTGGAATAGTCCACTACGGCGGAAAGGGGTGTGCAGGATCACAGACACCTGCTACAAAAACTACCTAGAAGCAGAAGGGAGGGCGAAAATTTCAAGATTCGCTCAGGATTCTTTTTGACAAGTTTTTTTCAACTCCGCTTCTTCTGAAATCTACTCTAAGGACGCCGAAGGTAAGATTTTTAGTTTGTACACAATGCCCCCCCCCCAAAAAAAATGATTCAGTACACCAACATTGAGTATTGGGAATAGACAACTTTTCTTTCCCTCAAAAAGTCCCTCATCTCCACAAATTGTTGTCCCTTTTAAATTGTGTGTCTAAAAAATGGCCCATTTGGAGAGGGCAAGAAGGGGGGGGGCAATTTTCTCTCCTCAAAACGTTATACGAGTATTGTATATTTACCTGAACCTTTTTGTGCAACGTTTTCGTGGAACAATGTGACCCAAGAATCGGTCTTTCCTGTTCAACACAAACTTGTGTACTAGCCTGGTTGCCAGACCCATATAACACACTGGACACATATTCACTGAGATACTTTGTGTCCAGTGTGCTATGTGTCTGGCACCCAGGCTAAGTGTGTACAGTACAGGAAGGGAAAGCCGCATTTCCTCTGATGTTCCGAACCAAAACAGGTACACCGTATTCACCTGAGTTTTGACGTGTAACACGAAACTGCGCCTTCGCGGCCGTATTCAAATGAATGGCCCGAGGAAGACAGCTACCAGAGATCCCAGGTATTTCACCTGACTAACTTCCACCGTGCCAGTTCGCTGTAGGGTGCGGTGTGCCGCGAACATTCTACGGCGTTTGGATAACCCTTTTACCGGGAACTTCACGGTACAGGACGCGGACATCTGGACTGCCTCACCGCGCCGGAATGCTCTGATTCTCGCTGCTCGAGCTTTTAGGGGTCGGAGGTCGTGTGGAAGAACCTGTTCCTTATTTTGGTGTCATCCCCAGACACAAGCGGTTGGTTGGAACGTACCCTGCACTGCCAGTGGCGTTCGAAAAGCCTCTGTTCTTAGAAACCGTGGACAGATCAGTTCGCCGTATTGGGACTTCTCTTTCTTTTTCTCATATCCTTACCACCCGTGTATCCTGTGGTGAAGTTCTTGTTCAATATGCGTGTAGGGTTGTTGGAAGCGACGGGGATACCGTGTCAGCGCGGGTGAGTGATGTCTGTGTGTGGGGAGAGGCACACACCCACACACCGCTTTACTGGTGCATGTCCTACTGAGAATATATATACTACCTTTACCTGCCTTTTGCAAATAAACACTGCAGGACCTGCGTAAACACACAGGTGAATTGTAGGGATCTTCAATATGGGCAGCGGTGGAAGCAAGAAGAAACAGGACTCGAATCATTTGATAAAGTCGTGTGCGGACCACTCCGGCGGCGTGAACTGTTTGTCGCTTTCTCGGGACGGGTCGCTACTGATCACCGGGTCGGAGGATCGCACGGCCCGGCTTTGGAGCACGCGGTCGCACGAGTGCGTCGGGGTCCTGACGGGACATGCCGACTACATCACCAGCGTCAGCTTCGTCGACAACTACGCTGTGACGTCCAGCGCAGACAAGACCATACGGAAGTGGGACCTGAACTCTTGCGACTGTGTCCTCGTCTTCACCGGTCACTCCTCTCCAGTCAACAGAGTCACTGCAGGCAAGCTTACACAACTATTACCGAATCTTCCAGAAAATTTATATATGTGTCACCTACTAACTTCCTATTAGATATATTATATCTAAATATATCACACTAACGCTAATCCTAAGGTATTAAGATGTTTACATAACTAGATCATATTGTAAGGTTGTGTTTTGAGACAGGGCGGGGAAGTGTGTATAACGTGCGGTGTAAATGGATGTTTTCCAGCGGGAGGCTTGCTGTTCACCAGCTCGTACGACCGCACGGCGCGGTGCTGGCAGTTCGACTCCGGGGAGTGCGTGCAGGTGTTCCTCGGGCACAAGCGCGGCATCACCCCGATCATTTTCGTCGCGCCCGACGGTGACAACTCGCCCAAGGCACAACACGACACAGTGGACGCCTCCAAAGACCTGGTCATCACGGGCTCACTAGACAGCACGGCTAAAGCATGGAGTTTGAACGGCAAGTGCAAAACGACATTCAAGGGACACAAAATGGCCATCCTGTCCATGGCGGTAGACCGGCAGGGCAAGACTCTGTTTACCGGCTCGCATGACGCCAATGTTATGGCTTGGACGATCGACACAGGCGAGGCGCTACGCACGTTCGAGGGCCACCAGGGAGGCATCATCTGTATCGAGGTATGTGAGGCCCAAACTCCCCTATGATAGCCTTGTAATGGACAGGATTTCTCCTTTGTTCCGTGGATAGGCACTGTTTATATCTCCAAGTGATATGGCTGGAGGAATTGTGTACACAGACACGCTTGAGTCTTCTACAATGTACGGGAGATGTCCCTTCCCTTACCGTGTTCTCAACCCAAACAATACAATGTCAACCTTGCCGTGTTGTTCCATTGCTTCACGGTCGGTTGTCATGAGTTTGTGGGCAACACATCTGGTCATATAAACAGTTTAGAGTTCACATGTCGGGTACAAGTGCTTTGATATGATAGCATTTTAAGGCAGCAGTGTAGGTTGACATGTACGGCCCCTTCTTTCACTGAGTCGCGGAATTTTCTGTATCTGTATCTGTATCTGTATCTGTATAGCCGGTATAACCGCCTTTCGGCGTAACACACCAGCTTCGCAGGCACGCGGCGCGGCGGCAGCTGGCTATATTACACCGATCGACTTGTTACACCTAACCCTTGAACTTCTAGCTCTAGACATTGTTTAAAGCTATCTATTGACAGTGCCCCTACTGTACTTGGTGACAGTGAGTTCCACTCTGCGATAGTTCCCTAAACATTTCTGTGAATCAGATAAAATGTCACCTGGTCGGTGGACCAAAATACCTTTGAAATGAGGAAACCCAAGAGTCACGATTCTTTCTTTGTTGGTCTTTGCTCACATGTTGGCACGTTGACAACAGAACAGCAGTTTGGTGGGAAACTGCACTTAAAATAGCATTTTATTGAAGAAGTTGCTCGCTGTTACAGTTGGCCTTGGTCTCAACATGGAGTTTAATACAACTCCGATCTTTTAACTCCATGGTCTCATCAAGGACGTTCTACAAGTCTCAATGATTTGCCTCTTACAATTTCGTCAGAATAGCGATCTTAGAACTGTACGTATCAACTCGGTGTATTTATGTGTCGCTATAGGATTCAGACACTCTTTGTCCAGAGTGCCTGGGGCCACGAGAAAGTATAGTGGTGTTGTCTTCTGATCGCCCGCATGCCTTATAATCATTGGCCGCGACGGCAGGCAGGGCTGTTGTGTTGACTCGTACCGGGGTACTATCGTCACCTGTTGAGGTGTTGTGAAATACCTAGGGGGCCGTGGATGACAGAAAAATGTGTGTCCCCTGTGGCTTTTTACAGATTGTTGTGCTGTTGAAAACATGCATCAAGTCCTTTTTTAAAGTAAAAAAAAATGAGTTACGAAATCATAACACAAACGACAACCTACCTAGGGGTCCGTGGATGATAGAAAAATGTGTTTCCCCTTTGGCTTTCACAGGTTGTTGTGCTCATGCAAACATGTATATGAACCACGTCCTTTTTTCGTCAATAAAAAAAGGACAGGAGTTACGAAATAATAATAACACAAACGACAACCGGGGCGAAATACCTAGGGGGCCGAGGATGACAGAAAAACGTGTTTCCCTTGTGGCTCCTGTAACAGGTTGCTGATGCGAACATGAAACACGTCCTTTTTTTTTCAATAAAAAATGATAGGAGTTAGGAAATCATAACAAAAACGACAACCTAGGTGAAATACCTAGGGGGTCGTGGATGACAGAAAAAACGTGTTTCCCCTGTGGCTTTTGCAGGTTGTTGCGCTCATGCAAACATGAAGCACATCTTTTTTTTTTAATAAAAAAGTATAGAAGTTACGAAATCATAACAAAACGACAACCTAGGTGAAAAAAAAACCTAGGGGGCCGTGAATGACAGAAAAAGCGTGTTTCTCATGTGGATCTAACAGGTTAATGATGCAAATATGAAAAACGTCCTTTTTTCTATGAAAAAGGATAGGAGTTACGAAATCATAACACAAACGACAACCTAGGTGGAATACCTAGGGGGCCGTGGATGACAGAAAAACGTATTTCCCCTGTGGCTCCTGTAACAGGTTGCTGATGCAAACATGAAACAGGTCCTTTTTTTCAATAAAAAAAAAGGATAGGAGTTACGACATCATAACACAACCGACAACTTAGGTGAAATACCTAGGGGTCCGTGGATGACAGAAAACTGTGTTTCCCCTGTGGCTTCTACAAGTTGTGCTCATGCTAACATGAAGTACGTCATTTTTTTTTCAATAAAAAGGATGGAAGTTACGAAATCATAACACAAACGACAACCTAACTGAAATACCTAGGGGGCCGTGGATGACAGAAAAACGTGTTTCCCTTGCGGCTTTTGGAAATAGGAGTTACGAAATTCTAACACAAACGACAACAAACAATGATGAGCAATACGTACTCTTTAGTTTGAAAAGGCGGAATTTTTCTCGGTAATTTTGAGATTTCCTCTTGTATGACTCATTTTTCGGACGACACGAATTTGGATTCCTACAGGAAATGCATGTGTTTTTGGCGGGCCGGACAGCGCATACATTCTGAGAAAAATAACATTGTTAGTAACATTACATCACAATCACTTTAAATGGTCGAACAAAAGACTAAATCGCTCACTTAATGTACATGTTCTTGATACAAGCGAGAAAATAACAACATATTCTATGACATGTCTTGATATAATGGTGTACTTTGGATGAGAAATGATGGCGTAAATTGAGCAAAAGTTTTGTTCTTTTGTTTGTGAAAGACTGATCGTTTCTCGCTGACACATGATATATAGGGTTCCATTAGGCTAATAAACGTCCAAAGAGCCGAGAAATTACCTGCCGAACACAATAGAGGCACACGATTATGTTATAAAATATGCAGGAGGATCGCTTTTGAGTGAGGTGGTCCGACATTGTGTGGTGCCAAGGACGGAGGGTTGTTACAATTGCTCGTTTACATCCTGAGTGTTGTTCGCGTGGAGAGGCCGTGTACATATACGTCATAGGACTTCCACTCAATAACACATTCGTATTGACGGAATAATATTGCTGGAAACTAAACGGAAAGGGGAGGAGGCAAAAATAAGAAAAATTAAAAAACATGGTGGGTTAACCCACCATGTTTTTTCAAGAATTGTCATAATTACTGTCATCATAAGTTTGTAATAATTAACTTAAAGCGACTTTATGTAAGATTTTTATTATTTTAAACATCGTTGTTTTACACATTTTCTTGCACTCTAACCCTACCTGGGTTCATAATGACATTTGTTGATCATGAGTACAGTAACTAAATGATCAACGTAAGGAAATTTCAATGATTTGTATTTGCAGTTTTAGCGCAAAAATCTTACATAATATCGCTTTAAACCAAGGACACTGTTAGGTTTTATAAAACTATAAACCCGATGTGTTTATGAAGACATATACAGACCACGTTATGGTTAGAAACGGTAGGTCCCTAGTTTTTACCTCGTCCCAAACTTGAAACCGAATCGCCCGTCATTCCACGAGAGATGTCACGGCTCCCGCCCTCCACAAATTCGAACCACTTGCCCGTGCCAAAATAGGGGCTGTGCCGTGTTCCACTCTCCACAGAAAGGGTCATTTCCACACTATCAATATTTTGGCTACACGAAGTTAGTTTGACGAGAGTGGCATTCGTTTGGGGGTAAGAGGGGGGGGGGGGTACTTGTATGTAGCAAACAGCTATTAAAAACAATTGCTGTATTCCTATAGATATACCGTACGTGCTATTCAATTGCGTACCAAGCAATGGCATAAGCATGTTTTTGGATGTAGAACGTTTTGGAATACAACACAATCTTTTAGTGCTCGTACAAAGTGTGCTATGGCAGTTTTAGAATAAAGAACTTTTTGGAATACATCAAATACACCAAGGGTCTACTATTATAATCGTCCTAACAAGGGTTTTCCATGTACCTACTCTCCAGTATAATTTAGCTCTTACTTCCCTGCGAAAATAACCTGCTAAAACATTTCTTATACCTCATTTAACTGAGAAACAAGGCAAAGTTGGTCCCTTGAGCAAGGAAAACCAGGGAAGACGTCTTAATTGTTGCATTAATGACATCTTTGAGAAGTTAAAAGATTTAGATAAGCTAGCATTCTGTTTTTAAATTGTTTGCGAGCAGCGAGCACTGGAAATAACTCAAAAATCCCCCCCAATGCACCTGTCGGTCGAACAACCTGTTACCAATAACGTGCTACATATTTCTAGGTCATATTGTGGAGTGCGAAAATTCCCAGCATTCCTGTGTATTATCGATGGAGGTGGACAGTGGTTGGACGGGCCGAGATAGCCTCGAAATACCAGGCGTTTAAAGGGATGTAAACATCTTCTAAATGTTGACATGAACTCCCAAGGGAAGCAGTAAGAATCTGATATTTCTCTTGGAATCTTTAAAAAATACGCAATTTTGTTGGAAACTGAAAAAACAGAACTAGAAAGGTAACATTTGCAAAGCAAATGCATAATGTTCGCATATGGTCTTCTCTGTTAATTCTTACTCAAACACATTCACATATATGGTCATACAGGAGACTAAATCCCTCCTGCTGTAAAATTGCAACATGATGTAACCCAACACCAGTTGCCATGGTTACAGACGTCTGGTTCAGGTCATTATTGGTTTGGAGAAGAAGAAGAGGAAATAGAGCAAAAACAATATGTTTTCCTTCGGTAAACAAAATTATGCAGTTGTAACTCTCAAATGCTTTCTTTTTGAAGCCCGGTCTACTATAAAGGACTATGACTGTTAAAAGGTCACATGTACAACGTGCCACCATTAGGGATTGTTCATGGATTTCACAAGCATGAAAATGGTGGATTACGGGAAAATCATGTTTCTTTTCTTCGCTCGACCTGGGAACGTTATGTGGGTCACTTGAGGCGTCAACAAGTCTACGGAGTTGTTCTCTAGCTCTGTGGTCATCACAAACAAGAGAGAGGGGGGAGGGACAGAGAGAGACAGAGACAGAGAGAGACAGACAGATACAGAGACAGACAGAGAGAGACAGAGAGAGACAGACAGAAAGAAAGAGAGACACACACAGGCAGATAGATACAGAGAGAGACAGAGACAGACAGAGAGAAGAAGAGACATGTACAGAGAAAGAGACAGAGAGAGAGACAGAAACAGAGAGAGACACAGAGAGAGACAGAGACAGACAGATACAGGGAGATAGACAGAGAGAAAGAGACAGAGACAGACAGAGACAGAGAGAGACAGAGAGAGACAGAGACAGATAGGAATAAGATATTGAAAAAGATTCAATCATAGCAAGTGTAGATGATCTTAGAGCAAGGAATATAAGAAATTCAAAGATAAATAAAAGAAAGAAAGGACGAAAGAAGAGAAGGGAAAACGAAAGTATGGATGGAAAGAAACAAGGCATGAAAAATGTGGGTTAGTTTTCCATTTGCGCTTAGCGGGAAGGTTTTGTTTTCCTGCCGGCATGACCTTGCCGTCCCCCCGCCGCGCGACTGTTGAGTAACACGGTCTAGTTCAGGAGAAACCCGGACCTGGAGAGACCTCGCCTATCATTGGTCACGGGATAAACAAGATTTAACTGGAACCCTGGGTGTGAAGAAATCCAGACAAGCAGTTTCAACAAGGAAATTGCAGACTACACTTTAGATTACACTCGACTAGAGTTCAACTCTGTTTTTGGAAACTTTTCCGAAGGAATTTCTAGCTCCCTAAAGCGCTTGTGTATTTCCGCATTTTTAGGAGGCAAATTCAACTAAACCCATTAAAATGCACATAAATTCCATGCAGTTTTTACTTTGTACGTGTTTTCTTGTAGTTTGATATCTTTGGGGCAATGTTGACGTCCTCACATGTCTATTTGGCATCTGACTCCAAGCAGAGGTTTGGGTTTTTAGGCTTTTTATCGGTGTTTCTTTTTTGCACTGAAATTTTAAGTTTTTCGATGGTGGGGGTAGGGGTATTCCAGTATACCACTGTACTCCAGTATTCATGGTCAAATACTCTATATTTGACCCCCTCCCAATTTCTCAATGGAAAACATGGCCACCTCGTAACCCATCGTATTTTTGCTTTTAACCTTTTGCCCTTTTCTTGAAATAAGGTTTGACCATGACCAATACCTTCCTCCACTTACTGGTGCGTACAGAATTGTTTAACAAGGGACACATGGGGAGGTTAGAGAAGTCGTGCTCTCCGGGCCTGTGGAATGTGGTTTCTAGACCGTGCCAGGTCGTCTTCTGTTGCACGATAGTTCTTAGGGACAATCCATTAACAGTTGCAGGGTGGGTAGGGAAAATACAGATCAAACAGTAAAACTAGGAAGGTAACATTTTGTAAATGCATAATATTTACCTTCGAATATGGTCAGCTCTGTTAATTCGTACTCATATTCATATATATGGTGACAGGAGTCTAAATCCCTCCTGCTATAAAATTGCAACATGATGTAACCCAACACCAGTTACCATGGTGACAGACGTCTGGTTCAGGCCATTGACCTTATTGGTTTGGAGAAGAAGAAGAAACTGAGCAAAAACAATATTTTTTCCTTCGGTAAACAGTTACACAGAAATTATTGCACAACAATTGTTGCAGGTGCAACGTATGGCAACACATATAGTTGTTATTGCTAGTATTTATCTCGCAATATTAACAGTTATAAGAAGTAACGGTTTTAAGAACTTCAGCCTAATCTACTTTTATGGATAACAATAATGACACTCTGATTATACCACTCCAACTGACCACTCCAACTCTAATGATAATAACTTAAACTTTATGATAATGAAATAACAGGAAATTACATCAATAAAATAACAATTACATCAATAAAATAACAGGAAATTGCGTCAATATGAAGAAAGAAAGCACTGTGTTTTTTTTTTTTTTGTATTCCAACATTTTTCCTGACTGGACATGGTGAGGGCACACTCAAGTTATATCAACTTATTTTATACCGTCACCAACGCAGAGGACAAATACGAAACAATACTCATCTTTACTTGAGTTAAGTGAGGAAAGTCGTGTAAAGTGTCTTTCTCAAAGGCACAAGATCGGTGGCATGCCAGGACTCGAACCTGGGACCTCTTGGTTCCGAGTCGAGCACTCTGCCGCTACGCCACACGACCCCACTGTATTTATTATGATTTTTTTTTTTTTGATACATGACGTTTGAATTAGCTTAAAGGAGTACTAACCTCCAGAAGGAAGTGCTATTTTCCGATACATCATGCTGCAATGAATACATAACTATCCGACTTTTTACATAATTTTGCTTGTACGACTTGCGCGGCGCATGTTTGTAAAGTGATATTAATATCATTTTTCCCCATGCTGAACCACAATTGATACATCCGGGAACTCTGGCTTGCGCAATACTCATACACTTAAGGTCAACATACACATTTTTCGGCGAAAATGATAGGAGACAAGTTGATTATTGAGAAATTGCTTGCTTTACTTTGCTTGACCTGTGGCTTGGATATTATAATATCAGGATGTCGAATACAGTGGGAGCCAGTTTCATCCTGCGTGTTTTGATTTCCTCAACTTATTTGCATGTAAGTATTACTTGAACAGATAATTAGATTACGCTCACTTATGGAAAGGATAACTAGATTACGCCGTTTTTTTCATCGTCAATATTTGCGGCATAAATGAGGGGCGATAAGGACACCAAGAAGGACAATGGTTGGTAAGATACCAAAGAACACAAAACGGTACGAATTTTTCTTATCGCCCCCGAAATGAGGTCTGTAACGTAACTTTTTGTTTAAAACATAGACACCAATGGGGTAGCGTGGTGTATTCTGGGATAGTTTTGAGGGTATTTGGAGAGTTTGTCCTGGATTCGATGCGTTTTAAGACTTGCGCGCAAAATGGGCATTTAATTGTATACTGTAAAATAATATGCATTTTTCACTTCCAAAAATAAATGCCTGTCGAAATATAGCACCTCCTTCTGGAGGTTAGTACTCCTTTAAAGAAGGGCAAAAATTTCAGTTGCACCGAATTTTCCTGTTCTGCCAATAGAGACTTTCTGGATATTTTGTGAAGTCCAAAGTCAATCTCATTCATCCAAGGTCAATGACATCATAACGAGAGATCGTTGAACTTGAAGTTGCCTCTGATAGGCGGTCTTTCTATCTAAGGTCAAACAGAACACCAAGTGCGAGTTCCAAGAAAGGACCAATTACACATCAGAGACTTTGTACATGGACCTTTGCGTGACCACCGCTGAGCTGTGGGACTCGAACCCGTGTCCCCCAGACAGGGAAAATTACAGGGGAGGGGCTTGTAGCTCGTGCACGACGCGATTGCTCTGCGGGGTACCAGTGCAATTTGCTGCAAAGAAAGCAGCTACCATTTCCAACATTACACTGGATATCTTTGAGGATATGGTATGCTATGGGTCTGGCACCCAGGCTATTTCCAACGTAAAGAACCCGGTGAGGAAAACTGTTAGCCTCTATCAGGCTTCAGAGGGGACTGGAAAGGGTTAAAAATTCTACTTTTTCTAGAGATCTCTACTTTTACTACTCTTTTTGATAGTGATTTCTATACTTTTACTACTCTTTCTACAAATTGTACTAGAGTAGAAATTTCTAGTTTTTTAAAGCCGCCTCTGAAGCCGGGTAGAGCTTAAAAAACTGTACAGAATAACAAAGGTTTTCATAAACTCTCTACCTGTAAGTAAGAGTGATTATAGCTCCTTAAATACACCTTGCTTGCTATTACCAAGATTAAAGGCATCCAGTGCAGTCTTTGGGGCTTAGAAACCCGACTTTTCAGAGCCAATATTCTAGCCATTTATCTACATACTAAGTTGAAACCATACTATCCCAATGTATATTGACCCTCATGCAGTCATGGCGCAAAAAAATCCCAAAATTCTGACAGAAAATGGTTACTGGAAGGGCCCTGGGCTGATTTTTAGGGTACCAACCAGAAAATAAAGGACTCATCTTGGGACTTGTTGGTTGCAGTTTCAAGAATGAAATACTGACTCAAATGTGCTAATGTAAAGCACTATGTGTCAATAAAGTACCATCAAGATTTCCAGTTTTGCTGCCCTGAAATCGCATTGGATGCCTTTAAAGACACCTAGGCTCCTAGCTATCTAAGTCACGGCGCCACAAGCACAGGTCGTACTTGGCGGGAGAGCCCACATAGCGTTCCTCAAACTTAGCGTGGTGACAGAGACTAGACCGTGGTGGTGTCTCGGTAAATGCCATCCCCTAAAAGGGGCAAACAGTTCGAATTGTGCGAATTGTTGGAACTCCATGAAAGGGCCTGGTCATTTTGTCTATGTCTGGGCGAAAAAGCCACTAAAAATCTTACATGTCGATGGAAGTTACAGCACGAAACCGATATTTAAGCAAACTTTCCCCAATATTTAAAGAATTATTTAAAGGTGGGAAAATATTTCAGTAGACTTTACGACTTCGTAAAGGCTGCTGAAAGGCGAATTCCGCGCCTTTTCGTCACCTTTCAGTGTGCTTAAATACGACGTAAACATATTTAATATCTTTACGCTTCCTTTACAAATCCGTAAATAACTGTACACTTAATATTAAAACGACAATGAATAAGCTTGAAAAATATCAATATTTACGATTTTTGAGTTTCTATCTCTCGGTTATGAAATCAGACATTTAGAACACAAGTAAACGATACCAACGTTTTGAAAACATGGCATACTTTTAAACACATAGGTATCTAGATTCAATTCATGAAATCCATTTGCTAAAATTACTGAAGAAAAATGGTTCATACTCAAATACAACAGTAAGGTTTTTAACCCAAATGTAGAGTCAAATCCTTGCTTTGTCCAGCCTGTATAACTATAAGCTTTACTTTGTAGTTGGCATGTAAGGCCACAGCAAGTAAATTTTATGGATGACATCCTCCGCAGACTCCAACTCTAATGCGAGCTGGTAAAAAAATAAGGTGGGCCGAAAAAACCAAGGCTCCTACATTTTCAAATTTTGACTCAATCATTGTACAAACGGTTTTCATTCAGGGGAACATCACATATACACAGTCAGCATCACATATCACTGCTGCATCAAAGTAAAAAAACAAAACATTAAATCAGAGCCTTTTCTTGCCTCCTCTCTTCACAGTTATCTGCCATCCACCTTCCGGCATGGCAACAGACATCTTTGCCCATTTTCGGCATGGTGACCACTGTCAGAAGGCAACAAAATTTCGTGTTTTTTCACCCCAAAAATTAGGCGAAAATCAATGCGCGCGCTTATGTCATCCATAAAACTTACTTGCCATGGCCTAAGGTTTTAACCCAAATGTAGAGTCAAATCCTTGCTTTGTACTCTTACTTACTCTTACTGTTCAGCCTGTATAAGCTTTACGTTGTGGCTGGCAGGTAAGAGACGGATTGAAATGTTTTTCTTTCAGGCCGTGTTGTCGTCTGTTTTGTTTTCCCGCCAAATGTCCAGACGTTTCCTGAACAGATGTTGATAGAGCAAATATTTTGCTTGGCCTGGCTTCTGTCTCTCCCCAGACACTTGGTGACAGTTATAGCGTCGTAAGAAGTCGGTCAGAAGTTAAGGGGGCAGTTTAGCAGTCCGAAATGACGTAATTACCTCCATTAAAAAATGGAGGTATTGTTTTTGGAGTGTGTGTTTCTGTGTGTGTTTCTGTGTGTGTGTTTGTGTTTGTGTTTCCGCACATTTGTAGTCAGCATAACTTCAGAACGCCTTTATGGATTGTGATATTTGGTACGTTGGTAGGTCTTAGGCTCCTGGTGGCTGACCTTAATTTTTTTTGCTACAGCAGCAGAACATTGTATCTGTTGCCCTGAACATGCTATGGTCTTGGATTTTTGGTGACAGATAGCATTCCTTGTTATAATGTTGTATAGACGGTCTTGCTGTTTGAAAGCCTAGTTTGTGGCCACAAAACGTCCGTTTCAATTGTATTGAACATTCAATGCAACCAACCTATAAGTTTGAAGTAAGCAAGGACGAGCCCAAACGGTGACTCAAGCCCTTTCTGAGGAAGGAATCTCTTGGAAAATATTTCAGAAACCATTTGCACTTTCAGTGTTTTCATTCTTCTTTTTTTCTCAGGCATCCAGTGCAGTTTTTTACGGTTTGGAAACCCGATTTTTCAAAGCCAATATTCTAGTCATTTATCTACATACTGAGTTGAAAGCACACTGTATCAATGTATATTGACCCTCATGGAGCAAAAATTACCAAAATTCTGACGGCAAATGGTTACTGGAAGGGTCCTGGGCTGATTTTTAGGGTACCGCCCAGAAAATAAAGGACTCATCTTGGGGCTTGTTTCTGCAGTTTTAACAGCCCAAAATATGAAATGCTGATTAAAATGTGCCAAAATATACCGTTAGCGCCCAACATGCATTGCGCACCTGTCGGCGCCAGTATTTCATATACATGTATATTTTAAGTCTTGTCCAATATGATCAGTGAAAAATGGCGGACATTAAGCTTTCAAACCATTAGGACCCCACCCAAGTCACATATTGGTATCTCTCACGCCATGCAACCTACTTCCCCCTCCATCGAAAATTAGGTCGTGTTTAAGTGAAGTCACCCAAGGCGGTTTACATGTGGTTTACCCCGAAGCCGGTTTCAAGTGGCTCCATGTGAACGCTCCGAAATCACATTGAAAGCGCCTCGATCCCAAGCCACTTCTAGAGGTGGTTTCGAATCGGTTTCCCCGCATCGCGATTTGCGTCTGAACGCAATGTGATTTCAATGTAACTTCGCCTGGTCGTGGATTACGGGGTGATATTTCTTTATTTATATGCAATACCAACTTTTACGTAGCAGCAACTTAAGAGCAGTAATGGTCAAATAATGTGTCCGTTCTAGGGCGAGCTTCACCGCCTCTGGCGGGACCACGTCGGCATTCGGCCGAGATACGCTGGGAGGGGGGCATCAGCAAGCAGGTCGTTGACCGCTGACATTACTAACACGACACCGTGCGTGTTATCATCAAACAGCAATAAATGTAGGTCAAGCGAATTGTGATTGGACACGGTTTCACCAGATGTGAGGAATGTGAGTTACCCGAATCGCGGTTTGGGCGATTTCACTTAAACACGGCTTAAGCCTACACAGAGGTTGATGAAAGATGACTCATAGGGCTCATAGTAGCAAGAACTAGCAACCGAACATACATAAACATGCGGTCTAACAGTCTAAATGTGATGAAGGCTATCGAGTGATCTTTCCTTCATGATCGCTGATATATAAACCATATGTGACCGGAAGGAGAGCTGATATAATCTTTGTTGTGCCAACTTGTAACCTGCGAAGTGATTGGACACGTGCCGATTCACTCGTCCACTGCTAGAGCTGGTGACATACATGTACAGTAGCCTCGACCAGGCTTGCGGTTGGTAAACGCTGGGAGTTGGCCTCTTTAGGAAACAACTCCCCTGACATGTTATCTGTCAATTTGACCAATTCCTACTCTTTTCCACTCTGTACTCCTCGCTTCCGAAGCCTGGTAGAGGCTACATGAACAGAACATGTGACTGAAAGTAGCCGCATATTTGTGTCTTTAACTCAGCATCACTGGTGACATGTACACGTGACTGAATGTAGCAGCACATTTGCTACCACGTGGATTCTCTAAATCATCATTAAAACCTTCCTGATGCCAAGTTCTGTCAGAAATACAGAAACACGAGTTTACTGTTGAATGTTTGATATATACAGTTGTGGTGATTTTCCTTCAGCTAGCCGCAACGAGTGCCAAAATTCGGAGGAAATTTGCACCTTAGTTTGACATAAGATAATAGACTCCACGTTACAAATGGCCACCGGAATACTTCCGTTCACTTATCGTACTTCAGACACGTCAATCAAATCTTATCTACGTTTTTCTTTATTTAAACAAACATTCTTGTCGTGGAACTTCCGAATGGTGGACGTGAAGAAGTGGGTATTTCTCTTGCCACAATAATTGATTGTGATTCAGAAAAAAAGATAGAACTAGAAAGGTAACACTTGCAAAGCAAATGCATAATGTTTACCCTCACATATGGACTGCTCTGTTAATTCTTAATCTTATTCAAACACATCTACATATATGGTGACTGGAGTCTAAATCCCTCCTGCTATAAAATTGCAACACCAGTATTGTGAAAGACGTCTGGTTCAGGTCATTGGCCTTATTGGTTTGGAGAAAAAGAGGAAGAGGAAACAGAGCAAAAACAATATGCTTTCCTTCGGTAAACATAATTACAACCAAAAATAGTCCCAAAGTGAAACCGACGGCATGAATTGGTCTTTTCTTTGACAATGTCGGCTTAGTTGGAAGGTCATGAGAATATTAAAGCTGAATTCAAGATGGCGGGGGTCGTCCAAGTGTTGCATTCTGGGAACTTGCACCTTCCCTCTTTACCAGAAAAAAATATTGCCATAAGAAATAGAGCATATAGCATATAGAGAAATATTTTGTTACCGTTAATTTATTTTGGAAAATTCAATAAAGAAAGATTTAAAAAAAAGAAATAGAGCAATGAAGTAACGTTAGGTAAACATGGCGTTGTGTGCTTTCCATATGGTCCGTCTGTGCACAAGTACCAAAGGCACCGTTGTTGTATGTTAAAGTATACGTGCCTTTTGCAAATTCTTCGCAACAAAAGTCTGTGTTGTCGTTTGACTCGGTTTATTAGAAAGAACAGTCCGCCTATGTGTTGGCCCACATGAGGCGGAATTTCCTGACAATCAATCATATGAAGGAGGCTTTGTAAGGCCACAGCAAGTAAATTTTATGGATGACATCCTTCGTAAACTCCAAATCTAATGCGATAGGGCGAAAAAAAAAACAAGACGGGCAAAAAAAAACAAGGTTCCTACATTTTCAAATTTTTAACTCAATCATTGTACAAATGGTTTTGATTCAGTGGGGACATCACATATACACAGTCAGCATCACATATCACTGCATCAAAGTAAGAAACAAAACATTAAATCAGAGCCTTTTCTTGTCTCCTCTCTTCATATTTATTCATACATTTTCAAAATTTGACATCATAAACCTTGTTATGTGTCAAGTTTACTGCCAAATATTATAATACCCATTTGTCACTGAAAATTAAAAGTTTCCAATCACTGTACGAATGGTTTTGATTCAGTGGGAACATCACATATAAAAAGAATGAAGTACATCACTGCATCAAAGTAAAATATAAAACATTAAATCAGTGCCTTTTCTTGTCTCCTCTCTTCATAGTTATCTGCCATCCACGTTCCGGCATGGCAACAGACGTCTTTGCCCATTTTCGGCATGTTGACCACTGTCAGAGGGCAACAAAATTTCTTTTTTTTTTAATCAGGTAAAATTAATGCGCGCGCTGATGTGAACCATAAAAATTACTTGCTGTGGCCTAACAGTGGGGGGCTGGTATGTTGAAGTATGTGCTTCAGGTGTGTACGATGTGAAAAACTGGTAACATGAGACCTTGATGGGGTCCGTTACGGTCTGCTGTAGTGATTTATTTCTGTATTTGCGTTCTGATGCGGTTGAGCGATGGTATGTTACGTTTTCTGCATTTCCGAAGTAGCAGCGTGGAGGGGGGGCAACATGTACTACATTGCGAGTTGTTCTGTGAAACACTGATGTTATGTCAAACGTTGATGTAAATTTTCTTTGTGTTGTCAGAATAGATCTAGATCTATAAGAATGTGATAAATATGATGAGGAAGAGCCATACATGTAATTTTTTCTGCAACTGCAAAGTCGTCCCTGGTGTAGTCTTACTCGTATATGTGCATGTGACAATGTGGTAAACTTTGTCAATATCACTACCTCGGCAACTATGTACATACTAGGAAACTTACCAATGTTAGTAACCCTACTATTCCATAATGTATAGTTCTCATAATTTTTATATAATTGTATGATTCAACGTATTATTGTACATTGTAAATGTATACCTAACGATTTTGTTTTCTCCCAGGGTTGACCCTTAATAATAGTCTATGACTAGTAACTCTGGCTGTTATAAGCCGAAATAATGGATAAGTTATTATAACCATGTGTAAGTTATCATAACCACCCGAAAGTCGTTACAACCACCTGTAAGTTAACAATTACTTATTATAACTACCAGAACACGAAGTATGGTATCGTCATTGCTAGTTTACATGCCGTCTGGTCTGTGATCTAAAGTAAAGTCTCCAAGCGGCGCCGCCTTGACAAGATTATCGGCCAGGTTGTCAGTCTCGTACTTTCCCTCACAAAGAGCTATTTGTTGGGTCTTGTTACTTAGTTGTCTACTGTCTTTTTAGCGGACTACTGACGTTAGAATGTGTAGTTGTCTGTAAGTAACGTAAAAAACGGCCGACATCACACTTATGCGAAACGTCACGTATTTCGACAGCTATGTAACTTGGTATGTGGAGGTGTAATACTGACGCCCTGGTGATTTAAATGTAACTGTGCCTTTTAAAATATCGATAAATGTATATATTTTGTCGAAATGTTTTGTTAAAAGAAGCCTCGCAATTCAGCCATCATGGCTGCCAGGAAGCTTCTTAGTGTTCCTGTGTTCTTGTTTGCCGAATAAACCAGTCTACACTACACTTTGTCACAGCCCGCATAGCACACCGGTTCAACCCTGCTCTTCCCAAGTAAGTGTGTTGGGTTCTTTTACGTATACGTGCAGAAATTCGACACCTGAAGCTAACGTCCTAATTAAGCTCTCCCATATACGCGGCTTAACGCCCCCATCCGAAAGGGCGGGTGCAACCCCTAACAGTCAATCATGCCCCAGCAGGGCTCGAACCCGTCAGGCCATGTTAGGTCCTAATTAAGCTCTCCCATATACGCGAATGTCGGCTTGACGTCCCCATCCGAAAGGGCGGATGCAACCCCTAACAGTCATTCATGCCCCAGCAGGACTCGAACCCGTCAGGTCATGTTAGGTTCCGTGTCTCTCCCTGAGCGCCAGCGCTGGTGTACAGTTACAGATATAATTGGGAGTCAGGACGCGTGTGGCTCCATACCTTACCACCAGGTTAAATGGTTCATACCGTCCGCAGAAATGTATGCGGGTCCCGGCGATGAAATATAAAACCGTTCGCCACTCGTCTATAGAGTATCGGACAGCGGTAACTAAAAGGAATATCGATGTTGCGAACTGTGGACAATGTATTCTCTTGGTAACTTTCAAAGCTTGCATACAGTTGTGATGAAAATACTATTCCGGATTTTCTGCGATTGACCATAGAAGTCAGTTCTAATGTTTTTAATGTAGAATCCCACCGCTGCCACCAGTTAGTAGCACCATAAGTACACATTATCTATGTTTTTCTTCTTTTTCTACTTTTTCTCAATCTTTCCATAGGCAAACTCTAGTAACAAGCAATGCGTTACCATAATTTATCAACAAAAAAGTAGGGCGCCCTAATCCTTTACGTAACCCTTTGTACACTAGTATTAGTAGCTATTACCAGGTGGCAAAATAAGCTATTGAAACGTAAAGCCTTCGCGTAAATGACTCCATCAGGGATTATTTCTGTACCCTAGTCAGACCACATTCCGGCCACGCAACACACAAACCGGGTTCAGTACATCACAATTGCTCTCAAAGCCGCGTTACGAGTTGTGCCTTTTTAGGCATAAGGCCACAGCAAGTCAATTTTATGGATGACATCCTCCGCAGATTCCAAATCTAATGCGAGCGGGCGAAAAAAAACAAGGCGGGCCGAAAAAACAAGGTTCTTACATTTTGAAATTTTGACTCAATCCTTGTACAAATGGTTTTGATTCAATGGGAACATCACATATACACAGCCAACATCACATATCACTGCATCAAAGTAAGAAACAAAACATTCAATCAGAGCCTTGTCTTGTCTCCTCTCTTTATAGTTATCTTCCATCCACCTTCCGGCATGGCAACAGACAGCCTATTTTCGGCATGTTGACCACTGTCAGAAGGCAACAAAATTTCTTTTTTTTTTTTCTAAGATCAGGCGAAAATTAATGCGCGCGCTGATGTCATCCATAAAAATTACTTGCTGTGGCCTAAGATAAGTACGCGGGATGAGCTAACCGTAGTTGAGTAAATATACAGTTCTCGCGAGAAACCGCGAGATCCATATTGTCCTTTGACGTCATGTTATTGCATTTAACGACGATAAATATAAGTTTGCGGGTTACTAGAAGTTGGCGGTCCTGATTCGGTTTCCTCGCGAAGGTTTTGAAAATCTCAACAAATCAGCTACGAACGTATGTAATGTGTTAAACAGTATATGGATCCCAGAGGGATTTCCAAGCTTTGGCTTTGAAGGATGACAGTGTAGGGGCTGATCGTGTGTCAACTGTGACTATTTGTTTGGTGTCACCTCAGACGAAACATAGCAACTGGTTCAGAATTACCGAATCATCCGCACTGGCCATGACAGCATTGGATCTATATATAGCAGTAAATTCGTCTCACTCCGATACGCATCCCCTCTCTCCCTCAACACTGTTCACGCTTGGTCAAGTGATGCCAAGGTAACTAACTACAAACTGTACGGGTTCAACTTGCACCTGACAAAGGCCCATGCCAGGTCCGTGTGAAGCAGTTGTGCCACCTGTTGTCACATGTAAGGCTGTAACTCACCTCATCTAGAACTTTATTTGATGTTAGTGATGACGATAGAAACTTAAAGTGCCTCAGTCTAGAGCGTACACTTGTGTTTTTTTATTCCAACATGTAATCACCAGACGTGGTGACGGCACCCTCAAGTTTTTCAACTTATATTAATGCCGCCACCAACACAGGGGACAAATACATGACAGGACAATACTCATTTTCACCTGAGCGTAGTGAGGAAAGTCGTGTAAAGTGCATTTCCCAAGGGCACAAGTACACTTGTTGTGTCAAGACCGTCACTCTTATCTTAGGTTCCGAATATCGGCACTTTACATATGGTGGCAGCGGTGGGATTAGTAAGATTATACCCCCCCTCCTCCTCATGACTTTGTCGCCACCAGTCAGTAAAGTGGTGCCAGCTAAAAGGCACACAAAAGGAGCCGACAGACATTCAACATTCAAATAAAAAGAAACATTCCTACCTGGCAGCTAGGTTAAATCTTCTAAAATCACACCTCCAACTTAACCATGACGACCCCGAAAATAGCTGCTCTAGTATGGTTATCCTTCATATGTAAATTATGCCAAGATGAGCAAAATGTGGAACTTTATTCCAACACTAGATTTCACAGAGATCCAATTTTCAGCGACCACTGTTGCCTTCATCGGGATAATTAATGATTAATCACTTCAAAACTTTTACCATGATTATTACAGATGAACTTTCATGACAATATGCCCATTCTTGTATAGATAAAATAGCTATCACCCCCCTCCCCACGCACACACCCAACTGGCAAGGTTTAGGTACCAGGGTGACCAAAAAATAAACTGTGAGGTGTCACATCACCGTATTCAGGAAACCATGGCGATCTCTTTACCGGGAAACCCCGTCTGTCTTTCACCGCTTGATACTTTAGTGCCTGGTCGGCAATGTGTGGCTGTAGGTAAGGCAGGACTGCCAAACTGTCGCCACAGCAAAAGGTACTCCGGTTTCAGGACTGAGCTTGTTTAGCGATGCTTCTCTTCACTTCATGGACTGCTCTTGTACAATGACTACTACTAGTGCAGGGCTCGAGAACAAGTGCAAGAACGAGCAATGGGTAGAATTATGTTAGTAGTTTCACTCACTCACTCACTCACTCAGTCAGGCACTCACTCACTCACTCACCCACTCAGTCAGGCACTCACTCACTCACTCACTAACTTAGTCAGGCACTCACTCACTCACTCACTCACCCACTCACTCACCCATCCACTCACTCTTTCACTCACTCACTCACCCACTCACTCACTCACTCACTCACCCATCCACTCACTCACTCACTCACTCACTCACTCACTCACTCACTCACTCACTCACTCACTCATTTACTCACTTTCCAAAGGAAAACATATTGTTTTTGCCCTGTTTCTTCTTCTTCTCAAAACCAAAAAGGTCAATAACCTGAACCAGACTGTCTGTTACCATGGTAACTAGTGTTACATCATGTTGCAATTTTATAGCAGGAGGGATTTAGACATCTGTCTGACCATATATATGGATGTGTTTGAGTAAGAATTAACAGAGCAGACCATATGCGAAGGTAAACATCATGCATTTGCGTTGCAAATGTTGCCTTTCTAGTTGCCTTTCTACCAGGAACACTTTTGATAAAAACGGACATTTGAAACCCTTTGACTCGGTAGTGTCTTTCTTTAAAACTTGATAAAATCTGACATGATCCCAATCTGAACTGACACATTGCAACAATAGCCTTCTTATAAGTTTGCACAAAGACTTGTTGGCACAAAGATTTTTTACTTGAGCAAGTTTTAACTGACACATATTGTTTGCAATGCAAAGATTGCACAGATAAATATCTACACATTCAGAGCAATGATAGACACATTGAAAGACACCCATCTTTGAATTTACAGTCATTTTTACCGTGTGAGTCGCTTGAATGACAATCTAGGTGACTGCTTCGCTAGAAAAAGTGTTGACACATCGTACATTCTTACTTTATCAGTAGGTCATCTTTAGAGGTTTCTAGGCCAGATGATCGCTCGAATGGAAGGCGGACAGTCGCCTTTAGGCAACAGCAAGTAAATTTAATGGATGACATCATCCGCAGACTCCAAATCTAATGCGAGCGGGCGAAAAAAAACAAGACTTCTACATTTTCAAATGTTGACTCAATTATTGTACAAACGGTTTTGATTCAGTGGGAACATCACATATACACAGCCAGTATCAAGTATCACTGCATAAAAAAAAACAGAGCCTTTTCTTGTCTCCTCTCGTCATATCTATCTGCCATCCACGTTCCGGCATGGCATCAGACATCTTTGCCCATTTTCGGCATGTTGACCACTGTCAGAGTGTCTGATTTCCAAAATCAGTCGAAAATTAATGCGCGCGCTGATGTCATCCATAAAAATTACTTGCTGTGGCCTTATGTATACACAGGCACCATGTGTACATAGAATTCATCACGAAAATAAAATAAACTTGTCATGGCTTTTGAAGATACGAAGATGGTGTCGTACATTCAAAAATTCTATTTATTTTTTAGTTCAACGCTGGTACTTTATACTAGGGAAAAATATTCCAATTTTTGATAAGATGGGTAACAGCATGATGTGGTCCAATCACGTTTTTTTTCCTGAAGCTCTTATTGGGTGTCTTAGCTGTCAATCATTTAGCCAATTAACATAATATGTTTATCTGGAAACCTTATTTTGATGAGATGGGTGACAGCATGATGTGGTCCAACCACGTTCTTATCCTGAAGATCTTATTGGGTCAGAGATCGTCTGCCTTAGCTGTCAATCATTTAGCCAATTAACATAATATATTTATCTGGAAACCGTATTTTGATGAGATGGGTGACAGCATGATGTGGTCCAACCACGTTCTTATCCTAAAGATCTTATTGGGTCAGAGTTCGTCTGCCTTAGCTGTCAATAATTTAGCCAATTAACATAATATGTTCATCTGGAAACCCTATCTGGAGCGTACTTAGTACTTCAGAAACATTGTGACATTTTATCCCAATCGGAACAAACATTAATTGTTATCATACCATACACCAAATGTGTGTATGTAATTTAGCACAATAACTCAAGAAGCTTTGGGTGGATTGTCATGAAACTTGGTAGGTGGGTAGGTCTTGATGAGACCTAGAAATGATTAGATTTTGGACCCCCTAGCGGCTTGTTATGGAAATTCCTGTTTTGATATCTCGTGATCTGGACATGCTGGATGGTAGGTAGCTCTTGTGCTTGGGTAAATTTTGTGTGAGTTTGGGCCCCCTAGCAGCTTGTTCTGGAACTGCAGGACGGTTTGTTATATGATAAATTGCTTTGGGCACCTCTCTTACACGGTACACCTTCCATCATTCAGTATGGAGAGGTTTTCCTGTGCATTTTTTCTTTGTCACGAACGTGTATCAATTTATGTGCCGTTTTCAAAGGACGAAAAAAACATTTTAAGCCATGTTGAATGGGGTCAATCTCTCATATTATCGTGACTTAAGCTCCTGTATTCATACAGAAGTCATAGGTCACCCACGGAGCTCTTGTCATTATATGTATATAAGCTTTGGGGTACTTATAGACAAAGATATCTGTTGTGGCATCTGATTTACGTATTATCTTCGCCTATACTGTTGACAAAAGAATAAGATACGAGTGACAAATTGATATTTTTTCTTGAATCCATACCAAGAATATTGGAAATAACAGGTACCTAACAGTCCCAGCTATTAGTTATAGTTACAAAATGGCTAGTAGGTAGCCAAGCATGAAGCGGAGAGAATAGAACTCTCAAAAGAGCAGTTTTCATGTCTCCATGTAACCCGGAATGATGCACAATGTCATTCCACTTCAATCCACCGGATAATTGGCACTCTGGATCTTATAGCCGGAAAGACGACCACACGCATAAATTATGCATAAATACACGACAAAAATCGCTTCTGACACCGAATATTTCTGTAGGCTCAAGAAACTGTCCAGAATTGTGACAATGTTTTTCTTATACCACTTCTGTTAAACAAAGTGGCTGGTTGTTTATAGGTTGGCCTTGACCAAGGAAGAGAAGATACTGTCGCTCAGCATCTAATTATTTCACTAATTCTAGTAATTCTAGCGAACCGGTGCAATAGCTCAATTGGTAGAGTGCTCGCTTTGTAACCGGGAGGTCGTGAGTTCAAACCCCGGCCGGGTCATACCAAAGACTTTAAAAATGGTACATACTTCTTTCTCTGCTTAGCACTCAGCACACATGAGAAAGAGTGTGGGAAGGTCAAACACACAGCGGACGTGCCTTGCACAATTGTGTGTCGCCCAAGGGCTACGAAATGGAGATGGGCACCACCCTACGCTCGGGCAAGAGCACGGGAGACCTTCTCTTCTGGTAGAATGAATGAAGTTTACATTTACATGAAGCTGTATACATGGTACAATGTATGGCATCAATAACAATGTGATCAATACAATCAGGTCTATTCTAAGAAACTACTTTACTACAGGAATATGAACGTAAACGGCGTATGACATGATGTGAATTAGGCGTTGCTATCTGTTACAGTACTTTCTCTCTTTTGTAGTGCACTGCATATATATTGGCCTAAGTACGTAGATATAGAGTCGGGACATGACATAAGTAGATTGAAAATATCTATGTTTGTCTTTGGGAGAGGTTTACCAGTTTTACATGTGATCATTTTCATTAATTTTTGTCTATCTAAAGTATATGTAGGACAGGTCATTATGAAATGATATTCATCTTCAACACTTTTTTGACATGAGGGACATTGTCTCTGGTTAGCTGGTATATTACTATACCGACCTTTTTCTATTGCTAAATTGTGTGAACTGATTCTTAATTTGGTAATGTTAACTATAAAGGCTTTGTTATACGGATTGATGAAAAGTATTTTTCCGATGTGATGTCAGTTTTTACTTTTTTTTTAACGGTGTCGCTCAATGCAAGGCCAATTATTTTTGGCCACTTCTCGGCATAGAGCTAGAGGTACTAAAGTGAGTATAATGTAGTTATGTCAGGAGATGGCGGTGGACCTTAATTTGTTTTGATGCTTTGTGGATTGTAGTCGGACGGAAAGCAACTGTTTGGAAGAGAGTTCCATAATTTTGCAGTCCGGGGAAAGAAGCTGTTGTTGTAAAATGACTTGGAGACAGGTACGTTAAGGGTGTATTGATGAGAACTGGAAGAGAACCTAGTGGCACTCTGAAAGGTTCTGAGCGGCGGAACAAGAAGTGCAAGTTCTCCTGAACATCGACCGTGAAAGTATCTGTAAAAGAGGGATAGGGATGCGACATCTGTGTGAGAGGGAATCCAGCTTGGGACAGTGACGGTCTCTTGTATCTATCATGGAAGATGAAGAGTGGTCATTTTTTATTCATGAGGCTTGCAATCTAACGTTGTCTCTGGTAAAAATTGATGTGGCGGGAGAACAAAGGGAACTGAACTTGTGTCACGGAAACCATGTCGCTGTGACGTCATTTTCAGACGATATTTGGCGGTGAGTTGCGATCAAAGGATGAAATTATCGAGCGACATATCTCATGTAATCTTTGTTGCCGTAGCAACGTGGTATTGTTTACAAAACAAACCTTGAATTGTCATAAATTCTACACCGGTTTTACCGAAGCGTTAATATTAATGATAATTTCGTTTTTTTCCCCAAAGACGCTGTAATTCTCATAGATGTGATATTTAAAATTCACTAATATTCTTCTTCATTCAATACAGAAACTTAAAGGCATCCAATGCAAGTTCAGGGCAGCAAAACTGGAAATATTCTGAATAAGGCAATCTGTGTGATATTGACACATACTGCTTCACATTAGCACATTTCAATCAGTATTTCATACTTAAAGCATTTAAAACAAGCCCCAAGATTATTCCTTTATTTTCTGGGTGGTACCCTAAAAATCAGCCCAGGTCCTTCCAGTAACCGTTTTTCGTCAGACTTTTGGGGATTTTTGCTTTATGAATGTCGATATACATTGGGATGGTGTTGTTTCAACTTGACTACTAGAATATTGACGTTTCCTGGTTTCCAACCCCTAAAAACCACACTGGATGCCTTTAAAATTTGAAGCTTGCTTTACGCGTTTTTTGTTAGTGATCATGATCTCACTCCAGCAATTCACAGTTAGCCTCCCCCTTTCGAAAAACAGTCCACACAGTTAGCCTCCCCTTTTCGGAAAGCAGTCCACAATGTTAGCCTCCCCTTTTTGAAAACAGTCCACACAGTTAGCCTCCCCTTTTCGAAAAAAAAGTCCACATACTAAGTAGTTAGCCTCCTCTTTTCGAAAAAAAAGTCCACACAGCTAGCCTCCCCTTTTCGAAAAACAGTCCACATAGTTAGCCTCCCATTTTAAAAAACAGTCCACACAGCTAGCCTCCCCTTTTACAAAAAAACAGTCCACACAGTTAGCCTCCCCTTTTCGAAAAAAAAGTCCACATACTAAGTAGTTAGCCTCTCCTTTTCGAAAAACAGTCCACACAGCTAGCCTCCCCTTTTCGAAAAACAGATCAAACAGTTGCCTCCCCTTTTCGAAAAAAACAGTCCACACAACAAGCCTTCATAAAACAGTCCACATACTTGTAGTTAGCCTTCATAGCAGGCAGTGCTGTGCAGCTATCAGAAACCAAGTATAGCACATCATAGAACCCATAAAAGCGCCACCAACAAGCCTGCTATTGAGGCTAACATATAGTGACCTACGGGACATTCACCCAGTTACAGCTTAAAAATTATATTTTTTTCTAAGGCTCTTCAATGTATCCTGTTCTATTAAAGTTCAACAAAGAACGTCTAGTCACGTAAAACTTGCTATAATGTTGCATTCTATATAGCCAGTTTCACTAGACGGGCGTTGCCCAAGTTTAATACAGCTTCGTCATGACACATTGTAGGATGTAGACTTCAGACGCCAAACTCACAGTTAACGTTATCAGTATGACGGCAATATTTCATTTACTTATATAGAGCACAATCACCTATTTATATAAGGCTTTAGTTTAATCTTTGCCAACCCTGGAAATATGGATCTATTTTATAGCTCAGTTAGATAATAGGACTGAGGACTGAAGCTTTCGCCGCGAAACATGGACTATTTTTCTAACCTAGAGTACGTTGAACTACTTCCTTTTGAGTAGAAAAACATACAGGGCTTACTACAGAATTATATGTGAAATCTAAAGATACAACACCATAGAATAACGTGTAAAATTACTAAATACACCGGGATATTATGGATTTCCCTGCAAAACATGGACTATTTTTCTAACCTTTAGTACGTTGAACTACTTCTTTTTCAGTAGAAAAACATACAGGGCTTACTAAAGAATTATATGTGAAATCTAAAGATACAACACTTTTTTAGAGCAGCATATTCTATATAAGTTCAACAACGACTGCATTATATTGCAAAGTTCTGGGGCGTTACCCATGTTACATTAGTAGTGACGCCAGTATGACGACAATGTTTTGTTTACTTATATCAAGGACATTATACTTCTGTATAATGTCCTTGCTTATATAGAGCACAATCACCTATTCATACAAGGCTTTAGTTCAAGTTGAATCTTTTGCCAACCCTGAAGATAAGGATCTATTTTAGAGCTCAGTTAGATAATAGGTGATGAGACTCGTCTGAAGCTTTCGCCGCGAAAAATAGACTATTTTTTTCGACCTCTAGTACGTTGAACTACTTCCTTTTGAGTAGAAAAACATACAGGGATTACTACGAATTATATGCAAAATCTAATACAACACTTTAGAATAACGTGTAAAATTACTACATACACCGGGATATTATGGCTTTCCCTGCAAAACATTGACTATTTTTCTAACCTAGAGTACGTTGAACTACTTCCTTTTTAGTAGAAAAAAATACAGGGCTTACTACAGAATTATATGTGAAATCTAAAGATACAACTCTATAGAATAACATGCACGTAAAAACACTGAATAAACCGGGATATTATGGACTTCCCTGCAAAACATTGTCTATTTTTCTAACGTAGAGGACGTTGAACTATTTCCTCTTCAGTAGAAAAACACGTAGAGCTTACTTCAAAGGAAGAATCATATGTGAAATCTAGAGATACAACACTTTTTTAGTGCAGCATGTTCTATATAAGTTTAACAACGACTGCATTATATATAGCAAAGTTCTGGGGCGTTACCCAAGTTACCTTCGTAGTGACGCCAGTATGACGACAATGTTTTGTTTACTTATATCAAGGACATTATACTTCTGTATAATGTCCTTGCTTATATAGAGCACAATCACCTATTCACATACGGCTTTAGCTCAAGTTCGATCTTTTGCCAAACCTGGAAATAAGGATCTATTTTATAGCTCAGTTAGATAATAGGGGAAGAGACTCGTCTGAAGCTTTCGTCTCTTTACAGGGGTTTTTCTAAACAGGGGAATAAGGGAGCTGCTCCCTCATGTAACCAGCCAGCTCCCTCATACCAATTTTCAGATTGAACCCTAAGTGGCTACTCTTATTAAAAAATCCCCTCTCGGTCGCTTCGTTCCTTGTCATGCTTGCGATCTGCTCCCTCATGCTAAATTTTTCTAGAAAAACCCCTGCTTTAGACTATTTTTGTAACCTAGAGTACGTTGAACTACTTTCTTTTTAGTAGAAAAAAATACAGGGTTTACTACAGAATTATATGTGAAATCTAAAGATACAACACTTTGGAATAACATGCACTTTAAAAATTACTAAATACATCGGGATATTATGGCTTTCCCTGCAAAACATTGACTATTTTTCTAACCTAGAGTACGTTGAACTACTTTCTTTTTAGTAGAAAAACATGCAGGGCTTACTACAGAATTATAATGTGAAATCTAAAGATACAACACTATAGAATAACATGCACTTTAGAAATTACTACATACACCGGGATATTATGGCTTTCCCTGCAAAACATTGACTATTTTTCTAACCTAGAGTACGTTGAACTACTTTCTTTTTAGTAGAAAAACATGTAGAGCTTACTACAAAGGAAGAATCATTTGTGAAATCTAGAGATACAACACTTTTTAGGGCAGCATATTCTATATAAGTTCAACAACGACTGCATTGTATAGCACAGTTCTGGGGCGTTACCCATGTTACCTTCGTAATGACGCCAGTATGACGACAATGTTTTGTTTACTTATATCAAGGACATTATACTTCTGTATAATGTCCTTGCTTATATAGAGCACAATCACCTGTTCATATAAGGCTTTACCTCAAGTTCAATTTCTGTCAACCCTTGAAATATGGATCTATTTTACAGCTCAGACAGAATATAGGAGATTCAAAGCGTTTGCCGCTTTCGCAGCGAAAAAATAGACTTGTGCCTAATACGTTGATCTACTATTACAAATTCAAGGATATTTTTGTTCACACTGACAAAAACACGACGTCCGTTATTGCATCATCTGTTATTCCTCGTTGACCGTCTGTCAGAAGGTCATCTATTGTCAAAAGCATCCCTGTATTTTGTAGTCTTTGAATTTCCGCTAGCGAAATCCATAATATCCCTGTGTATTCTTGTGTTACTCAATACCTACTGGCTATTATTGTCCAGGACATGTTTTTACACGTGAATGTTATTGTCAAGTGTTGTATCTTTGGATGTCACATATGATTCCTCCTTTGAAGTAAGCTATGCATGTTTTTCTACTGAAGAAGTAGTTCAACGTACGCGAGGTCGAAAAAATAGTATGAATGAATGAATGAATGGATTTTATTGCTCGACAATCGTACATGGTACAATGTGTGGCAGTAATACAACAATAGTACAAAACTAAACTATCTTATTACATTTCTTACTACAAACTACTATCTATACAGTATATGAGTCACAATATGTTCATGAATTGATGATTTGGTCTCGCTTATGAAATAAGGTGTACAGAAATTGACCTACGTAAGCAGATAGGGTAGTAGGACATGACAATAATTCATGGAATGTATCGTACTGTGTACCAGATTGGGTGAATTTTGTCTTAGTGGTAATAGTCTGTAACAATGAATCTCTTTCTTCTCTATAGGTGAGACATGTCATAACAAAGTGAAATTCATCTTCAATATTCTCATTACATGTGGGACATGGAGTCTCTGAGTGACTGGTGTTGTGGTAGGATGGTTTGGGTGTGGTTTGCATAGTTTTTCACTGTTGTGTGTCAAACTTAGACATTATCTGCATTATGTTCTTCACAACATATAAAGTATAGCGTTGAAAGGTGTACTTCATATGACGCAGTTGTCATTTCTATCAGATCACAGTTCAAACATCGAAACACGTATGAAATTTTTAATTTCAAGGTGTTGAGCGGCCATTTTGTTTCCCAACATGCACTAGTCCATGGCGTATCCCATAGCAACGGCGCTTGATGTTGATTTGTGGTCCATAGAAGTATCAGTCGTGTAACTTACTCAATGGACAATTTACCGGAAAATTGGTTGCCAATGGCAACGCTTCGGCAACAGTTCAAACATCAAAACACGTCTGATATTTCAAGGTGTTGAGCGGCCATATTTGTTTCCCAAGATGCACTAGTCCATGGCGTATCCCATAGCAACGGCTCTTGTTGATTTGTGTTCCGTAGAAGTATATCATTCATGCAATTTACTCAATGGATAATTTACCGGAAAATTGGTTACCAGTGGCAACGCTTCGTCTTGGCCACACCCAAGCAATCATCTTAACTGCTTTCAAATTGCAAATTTTTATAGCTAATAAATAATTCACATGTCTACTTTGTAGTGAACAGTGCAACTATTCTTGTGAAAAATCGGTCTAATTGCAGACGAAGGTAACTATATATTCAAGAGATAGAACTAGGGGGAAAATGAGGAAGGGGCGCGACTAGTTGATTTTTTTCACATCACGAAGGTCGTTGCCATTGCAAACTGTTTTCGTCTTGGTACGCTTTCGATACATAACGAACTTTAACGAATTTGTGACTGAAGAAAAAATGGTAATGAAACGTCACATGATAAAGTTAAAATACAGAAACATTAATAAGGATGCATAACACATAATATAGCACTTAGTACTAGCTTCACCACTGCGGTTAAAATTGTAAGAAACAGGAGGGGAAACAGAGTAGAAACAGATAAAAACTCACTGGTCCCGGGCCGGGGTTCGAACCCACGACCTCCTGAGCACCTGCTTCATAACCAGGCGCTCTAACCGCTCGGCCGAAAAGGTTTAGACCCGTTGGCCGGGTCAGTTGGTAGCGCCTATAAACCCACACTTTTACAAAATTACAAGTATGTGCGTAGGTACGTACACTTATTCCCATGTAGTTTGTCGGGTATACTTCTAGGCATATACATACATATAAAGGTCAAATAGTGTTTCAAATATTTGTAAAGGGCATGGCAGTATGTAAGGTCGCGATATTAAGATTAAAAGTTCTTGGGTAACTCAGCATCGTATTTGCGTGTTTTGTGGTGTTATTTCGTCCGTATTTCTTCATTTTTGTGGACGTCTCCAGTTGTTCATTTTCTTGTTACTCTCCAAGCAGAGGTTGTGGGGGAATGATCGTTACATTTTTATATATGGCCGTTTTTTTTTTGTTCTGGTCCCCCGTCGGTGGCCGGCGGCCTTCTCTGGCTAATGGATGCCTGGCCAATTTGATACTGTCTTTTTTGCCACCGACAGGGATCTGCTTGGAGACTATTTCTTGTGACTCAATGTGAGGATTGAAAACCAAGTGACATCCTAGTCTGCACTTTGTCAGAAGTAGCAATAGCGAAAAGCGTTCTCTTGGGCCTGAGCATCAGACATAACACGAGTGTCACAGTAATTATTTATGATCACCGATAGTGACTGCTACGAGCAAGGTTGTAAAGGTTTAGTCCCATGGGGCGACATGGTTTTGATCTAAGGAAACCAATACCCTGGCAACAATACTAGCACATGTCACCCGTGGAGCCGTGTGACGCAACGGCTCAGACCCAAGAGGTCCCGGGTTCGAATCCTGCCTGCTCGATGCCATCGATCTTGTGCCCTTTCTTTTGCCCGACTTTCCTCATTTTACTCAGGTGTAAATGTACCTAGCTTCGGTTAGGGATGTCCCTCGGACAGGACGTTAAATGGAATGTTCGGCTTAAACCCCAGAGGTCCCGGGTTCGAATCCTGCCCGATGCCACCGATCTTATGCCCTTAGGGAAGGCACTTAACACGACGTTTCTCACTTCACTCAGGTGGAAATGAGTGCCTAGCTTCGGTTAGGGATGTCCCTCGGATAGGGCGTTAAAATTGGAGGTCCCGTGTTTGGGGAGAGCCACACCCCACGCACGTTAAAGAACCCACCACACTTATCGAAACGAGTAGGGGACCTTCCCGGTGTGGGTGGTTCAAACCTTACAGCCCGGCCTTACGCAGCTTGTACTTACTGTACAAAACTGTGGCTTTACGTCCCCATCCGAAAAGATTAATGTAAACCCTCACATTGTGCCCAAGCGGGGTTAGAACCTCTCACCTCTCGCATCTTCCAAAGAAGACGTCCTCCTATCTTTAATTTAAAATAGTGATGCTAAAATGCCGAAGTGTTCGTCCTAACCCTATAAAAACCATCGCCACTGTATATGATACTTGTTACCATTGTTATAACCCTTTATATACGGTGTCACTTTGTTAATAGTCACAGACAAACACAGTGACAGGTACAAATGATCTGTATACACACATTAAAGAGGGTCACATGTTAATATAAACAGTTGTGATACGTCTGTTTTGGCAAACATTACATCGGGTATTTTCAAACTTAAAAGAAGATATTGTAACCTGTATAAAGCTACATCAAAGAAAGATGAGAATGTGAAGAATTAAAGTTAAATTCTTTTGTTTTGTAGATTGCAATGTATGAAGGTCTCCCATGCTCCTATGCAGAGCGTAGGGTGGTGCCCATCTCCATTTCTGTAGCCCTTGGGCGACACACAGTTGTGCAAGGCACTACAGCAGGGGGCTAGTCCGCTGGTAGTGCTGTGTGTTTGACCTTCCCATACTCTTTCTCATATGTGCTGAGTGCTAAGCAGAGAAAGAAGTGTGTACCATTTTTAAAGTCTTTGGTATGACCCAGCCGGGGTTTGAACTCACGACCTCCCGGTTACAAAGCGAGCACTCTCAATGTACCAATTGAGCTATTGCACCGATTGCAATGTATACTCTTTCAAATATCGATAGGGATAATCTATTCGTGTTATAAGTGATCTCCCAACAATGCGAAAGGCTATCGGGTCACGACATGTTAATGTTTTGTAGCGGAATGGGCAACTAGAGAAACGGAAACAGAACAAAAAACCTGTCATCCGTATTGTTGTTGCGTCCGATAACTTTATTTTGACACAGTTTGTGTGTGGTCTGGAGTTTTCTTGCCGTGTACGCGGTCCTTTCATCTGGAATATTTCTTTGTGTGGGAACGAAATGCCCAATTTATCTTCAAGACACTTTAAGTCCGCGCAAACAGCGTTCTTAGTTCTTGAGTTGTCCTCTTTTGTGCTAGTGAAAGCAAGACAAAGTTTCAACGCTATCATATGCACGCTACATAACTGCATTGGACAATAGATAACATTAGTTTTAACACAATACCATTACAGTTATAGCACAAGTTGATTGCAAGCATTTGGTCAAATACAAATTGCAAGAAACAGAAAAAAAATGTAAGGAAAACAGATAACTGTAAGCATTACTTTGAACACTAGACTATATCTTGTGGATTAAAAGTTGCATGAAGTTTATGGCGTCCCCCGTCTGCATGCAAAAATGTATATTTTGCATGCAAGTTGCAGAAGTTTGTGGCGTCCTCCGTCTGCATGCAAAAATGTATATTTTGCATGCAAGTTGCAGAAGTTTATGGCGTCCCCCGTCTGCATGCAAAAATGTATATTTTGCATGCAAGATTGCATGAAGTTTGTGGCGTCCTCCATCTGCATACAAAAATGTATATTTTGCATGCAAGTTGCATGAAGTTTATGGCGTCCATGCAAAATGTATATTTTGCATGCAAGTTGCATGAAGTTTATGGCATCCCCCGTCTGCATGCAAAAATGTATATTTTCTAAATGAAAACTAATGTTCCCTTGTTATATTTTACAGATCAGTAACAAGTTGATGTACACGGGCAGTTCTGATCACACGGCGAAGTGCTGGGTGGTGGACTTCGGGGACCGCACCCGGGAATACAAGGGACAGAAACACACCGTGTCCTGCATGACCTTCCACGAAGGCGTCTGTAAGTATTCCCAAATATGCAAATAGTGTGCGTATGCAAATGAGGGGATAGCCACTGTTGTGAACGAGGATGATTGGAGTAATAAAATACTTTTTGGCGACGCCTTAGGGGCGTATCACTTGTTTCCATTGTTTCTAGTAAAGATTGATATAGAATGAATAAGAAGATCGAATATCAATTAAGGTACGTAATAATGACCATTGAATATGTTCAGCGTTGAAAGCTGCCATTTAATATTTGGCATTGGTATTTTGTCAATATGACTGAAAACGACGTTTCTTTTTCTAGTATTTACAGGGAGCGGAGATGCATGCGCAAGGGCGTTTGATGCGAAATCGGGAGCGCTGAAGAGAACGTACAGGGGTCACGAGTACATCATTAATGCTGTAGCGGTAAGTCGGTCTTGTTCGTCAATATTCTTCTGTTTTTCTCTTTTTTTTATCTGTAGACACTCACTTGCGTTTATGTGAGAGAGCTTCCAAGAGTTATGATTCCCTAAAATGCAAAGAAGACGCCAACATGGCGGCGGACACAGGCAGTGCCCGACATCCTTGATTCCCTAAAATGCAAAGAAGACGCCAACACGGCGGCGGATACAGACACTGCCCGACATCCATGATTCCCTAAAATGCAAATAAGACACCAACATGGCGGCAGATACAGCACTGCCGACATTCTATCACAGTAAAGGTACACGCGAGTGAAGAAACGGAACCTTTACGCATTCACTTGCGTCTGTTTGAGAGGGCCATACAATCTTTTAGAGAGCTTCCAAGAGCTATGATTCCTTGAAATGCAAATAGGACACCAAAATGGCGGCGGATACTGTCCGAGATTCTATCACAGCAAAGGTACACGCAAGTGAAGGAACAGAACCTTTACGCATTGCGTCTATTTTTATAAGGGCCCTAAAATCTTTTAGAGAGCTTCCAAGAGCTATGATTCCTTGAAATGCAAATAGGACACCAACATGCCGACGGACACAACAATGACGTCTAAACGTTAAACACGTGCCTTTTCTCTTCTGTATTCCCGGCCAGATTGTAGACCAAAAATTTCCAAGAGCTATAATTTCCTTGAAATACAAATAGGACACCAACATGGCGGCGGACGCAACAATGACGTCACCTGAAAACGTTAAACACGTGCCCTTTTCTCTTCTGTCTCCCCGGCCAGGTTGTAGACGGAAAACTCTTCACAGCGTCTCACGATGGAACACTGAAGGTGTGGAACGCCGAGAACCTGGTGGCGGAAGACTGGGGCAAGCCCAAGAAGGACGAGGAAGACAAGGAGAACGCCAAGCGCAGAAACTCCAACATCGACCAGCAGAGCTACCGCAGCAGGCCCTCTACCGGTTTGAGTGAGTACGACAAGCGGAGCCGCGAGAAAATCGAGCAGGAAAGGAAAGAGCGGGAAGTGATGGACATGGTGTAGAACAGTGACAGACCTTTGCGACATGTCGTGAAATGCCACCATTTTGCGGCATGCCGTAGGCGTTCACCGAACATGCGCCATTTTCCTTTTCCTGGTCATATACTAGTATTGCAAAATATGGATATGTTTGGTGTTGATTTTATCACCCAATATCTGTTCTATTTGGCTCAACCATTTGGTTTATTGATTTGTAGTAAATTGTACATAATATTATGTTGCCAGTATTTGGTTATTTTGTGTTAAAACGATTATCCAAGCAAAGCTGTAAAATTTCGGTCCCTTATTTTCGAGACAATCACAAATATACCCAGTTTGCACAGTTTGGAGAAGAAAGAATATTTGATATTCTTCATATTTATTTGTGAAGATTCATAAAACGCCAAAGAATCTCGCGGTCCGCCCGTTTTACCCACAAATAACACTTGGGAAAACCTACAAATCAAGGGCTGATTAAAAAAAACTTTCCTAACACAGTTATAGTCAAGATAATATCATATCATACGTAATATGAAAATTGAAGCCATTTTAGACGGTTGTTGTTGATAAAACATAGACGGGATGCAATATATTCGGTATGCGTATTCGGTGTTTGTGCGCCATCTTGAATTTTTGTCATAGATGCATTATACAAAATTATATCTCGTAGCATGACTCGTTGGTCAATGATACGAAAGACCAAAGGTACAATGCAACAAGGCTTCATTAGGTCAGTTCCCATCGTTCAAAGCCCATTTCTTTTCGTTCAAAATCAGATTCTCTTCGTTCAAAAACCATTTCATTTCGTTCAAAACCCATTTCTTTTCGTTCAAAACCTTATTTCTCTTCGTTCAAAACCCATTTCTGTTGGTTCAAAACCATATTGCTCTTCGTTCAAAACCGATGAGAAATGGGTGAGAACGGTGAGAACTGACCCGATGAAGCCTTGTTACATTGTACCTTTGGTCTTTCGTACAATGAAGTTCATATTACAACAAGTACAGGAGACTTTGTTCCAATGTCTATGGCAAAAACTCAAAGACGCTGAAACACTGGTCGGTTATTCTGCTTATAAGAATGGCAATGAGTTAGCAATACAGCATTAATGATGTACTACCCTAATGTACGTATTATGTATTTAAGTACTTGTGGAGTCGGCACAAATACATTGGTGATTTTCACAATAACAAGCCACATTGGAAAACATGCTCACAAAGCAGAAGGTGTGCCTAAAACATTTTCTAAAAAATCAAGGTCCAAACACCAAAAACACTATATATATGTTTGGCCAATAGCGAACAACAAGAAAATGTTAAAATTGCACAAATGTAAAAGCCTTCTTGCAATAGTGGTCTTGTCGGCTCCAAGATTTTAAACTTTAATTCCTAGTATATCATATTTAATTGGTGTTAGCTTACGGTGGGTGAATCACATACATGTTGTATTTATCCGGTCTTTAAAAGTTGTGGCCAGACCATATGAAGGGTACATTTGTGTTATTACGCCTCTAGCGCCTTTATGTTGCATTGCATCATGATGAATCGGTACGGCTTCCCTAAGCATACGCCATTTTGGTCACCTTGACCCCTGACCTTGTGTTATACTGGTCAAAAGCAAGAAGATACAAAATGGCGGCTGTTCATGCAGGAGTTAATAGAATTGATGTGTTTTTGTATCTTTGAAACACATTCAATTTGGTAGAATCCGAGATTGAAAATGGATCGGTACAGTTTCTCTAAGCATCCGCCATTTTGGTCACCTTGACCCTTGACCTTGTATTAAACTGGTCAAGGGCAAGAAGGATACAAAATGGCGGCTGTTAGGAGTTATTTAACTGATGTGTTTTTGTATCTTTAAAACACATGGTAGAATCCGAGATTGAAAATGGATCGGTACAACTTCCCTAAGCATCCGCCATTTTTGTCACCTTGACCCCTGACCTTGTGTTATACTGGGCAAGGGCAAGAAGGATACAAAAATGGCGGCTATTCAGGAGTTAATAGAACTGATGTGTTTTTGTATCACATTGGCAGAATCCCAGATTGAAAACAGGCGTCTAAATTATGTATAAGTTCGACAATCAAGGTGGATCATTGTATCAGACAATCAACCGTAAAATAGGTGATAGATTCAGACACTGAACACAAAATAAGTATCTGTGTTCAGTATTGCTCTACTAGTGTGTAGTTGTTCAGAAAACTAGTAGATGGCGTGGCTTTTCAGAGGTGACACTAAGTATATGCTGCATTCCTTAGACTTACATAGATCTCTTGTACTGAAATATATCAGAAGGGTGTCTTACATCCAAAGCCATTTTGAAGTCGAGATATTTGCATTTTATCAAGTCATTTATGCCAGTAAGATCAAGACATGTAGAGAGTCTGGCTTTGGAGGTAAGAGCACTTTTTTTCTGATATATTCTACATGAGGTGTACGGTAAAATATATATATTATATACATATACTCAGGACTGTACATATTTCAGCTAATAAGATATGTACTATGGGAGGTTGCAATTGCTTTGATAATGAAAGATTTAGTATTGAATTGCATGCCTATATGATATTATGTAAATAGCGTATGTCCGCAAAAAGGTACTAATGTTTAGGTGGACGTTACTTCTTTAAAATATCTGGCCGGAAATGTGCGATTTTGGATAACAGTGAGACAGATTGTATAATTTTTGTATAGAGAGTAAAGATGAGAGCTGGAAAGATGCGAATCGCCATTTTGTAGATGAAATGCAGTCGTAACTAGGAAGGTAACATTTGAAAATCAAATGTATAATGTTTGCCTTCGCATATGGTCTGGTTTTGCTCAAACACATTCATATATATAGTGACAGGAGTCTAAATCCCTCCTGCTATAAAATTGAAACATAATGTAGCCCAACACTAGTTACCATGGTGACAAACGTCTGGTTCAGGTCATTGACCTTATTTGTTTGGAGAAGAAGAAGAAGAAACAGAGCAAAAACAATGTTTCCTTCTGCGAAGGTAAACATAATTACGTTGAAGGGAGGAGAATTATTTTCATGGCGAAAACTATCAAGAGAATTAACGAGTAAGGTCTGGATTTAAAGAGTTTGGAAGGCAACAACTTCTCTACAACTGGTAGCATTCAGTTAAAGGAAACAACATCAACAACTACAACTACATTACATAGACCACGACTTTGCATGTCGTTCAAACTATCTCGTTAACTATTAAATTTCAGTATGTGTCTAACAGAGGATGAGTTTAATTGTTATAGTTTTACCTTTACTACTTTTAATCTTGTCAATGATTACTAACACAATGTTCTCTCTTTGTTTCTTTCAATGTTATTGTATGATTTTTCTTTTATTTGATTCTATGTAACGTACTTTCGAGCAGCCACCCACCCAGAGAGTATTGGCTGAACTACCCCTTAAAATGAAAGGTTGACGAGTATATTATCATGAAATTCATCTGTGTTGGTAATTACATGTTTAGAGTTAAAACTTTAGATCCAACACAAAAAGTTCTCTCATCTAGAGCTTTCGACCAGTCACTCTGGTCTTC
>NW_017802458.1:339393-368435 GCF_001625305.1 Branchiostoma belcheri | reverse complement strand
CACTTCAGAGAAGCCACGTGACAAGCTTCACTGGGTCAGTCTACTGAGGAAGACCAGAGTGACTGGTCGAAAGCTCTAGGGGAGAGAACTTTTTGTGTTGGATCTAAAGTTTTAACTCTAAACAGGTTGACGAATATGTTTCAGTGAGTTTTTAGTACAATCATGAACGTTGTGCAAAACGGGGCACAAAAAATTAGCAGTTTAGTTGTGAATACTTAATTAAGAAAAGAATCGTTGTTATTAAAGCATGTTAGGTGCACGTGTATACATACAGAAGTTTTGTGAAATATTTCTTGAGGACACTTGCATTATCTTGAAACTCATTCTTGTCAAAGGTATGCTTTTGTGCAATAAAGTATCTTGGAGCCAAGTCATTGTTGTCATCATCTTACATTAATACTTGGATGAGCGTTAACAGAGGGAATGAGCAAGACGAGTGGATGAATGAATGAATGAGTGAGTGAGTGAATGGGAAAATTACTGACTGAATGAATAATGAAGTAGAGTTTCGCGATCTCATACCTCCATGAAATGTTTAGTGTATGCTTTTGTAAATCTTATGCCTGTTTTTTAACAGATTTTTTTTGTTTACAAGAAAAATTACATCTTATGCATGGTGATGACGACCCGTAAATGGCTTACATCTACAATCCTCCTCATTAGCAAAACTTTTATGCAAAGTATTCACATGGCCCCTACCTAGTAACATGCAACACAGTAGTGAAATCGTAATCATTAGGCATGGACAAGGTAAGATATTGTTGGCTATATGCAAGCTAACGGAAGTTCCGATGCAGTACCAAGGGTAGTCTCTAGGAGACCCAAAAGCTCATCATTTTCAGTTTTGATCACACTCTACCAACACACCAAGTATGAAACCAATGCATCCAGCCGTTCTTGAGTTATCTTGTTGACGAACAGACAGAATGACAGACGAACCCAGCTGAAAATATAACCTCCGTGAGGAGGTAATGAACAGCAAATAAAAGCCACCCTACTACAATGCCTGTTAACGTGTTAAGTTCCATAACAAGACATTACATAATTGATAAATCAGTTCGCGTTTTGCAAAAAGAGAAAATAAAATAAAACACAACTGGACAATTTCAGACGTCAAATATTACACAACTTGTTGATTGCAAAGGTTGTTGACCGCTTCAGTTATGATACGTGTATTACAAGTCCTTCATCGTCATAGAATGCACAAGCATTCCTTCACCGTTAGATCATTCAAAAACGCAACCTAGCGGTACCAAACGGTACTGCACGAAGAATTCAGCATCAAGGACGGAGACAGGTCTATAGTTCCCGGGCGTGTTCTTACATTTCCTACACCCAACATTAGAAAGATAGTTTGTCCTTTTAATTAGTAGTGCACTGCAGTATCACCAGACTTTCGCCTGAGTTAGACAAGTCAAAAACGCCACCTGACGGTACCAAACGGCACTGTATGAAGAATTCAGCACCAAGGACGGAGACAGGTCTATGGTACCCGATCGTATTCTTACAGCGTGTACATTTCCTACACCCAACATTAGAAATATAGCTTGTCCTTTTGATTAGGAGTATACTGCAGTATCACCAGACTTCCGTCTGTACTCAGCTAAACAACGATTATTGTTTGAAGGTACAGTTTATACCATATATTTAGACAAACGATTGTTGGTGTATAAAACATGTATTGTTCTCATTTCCACGTGACGCCATTTTGCTTATGGCCTATCATGTGATACAGCTCTTGACCAATAAAATGTATTACTTAAAGTGGCGTGTCCAATTCACGAGTTCCCCATCCCCAGAATGCATTGCGAAAACAGGGGTCTAAACCTCATTTGCATAGGACAGGAAGGCATCGGAATGATCCTGTTGACGTTAAACAGCTTGCTGTTCACTGTGTTTTGAGGTGTTGGGGCATTTTATGCTCAACATTAATTAAATTACTATGGGTCGAATCTGACAACAAATAGAGAATGAAGTTTTTGTGTTCTTTTCAATGGAACATGTGGTTTGTAACGTTACAGCATCAGTATAGCGTTACCACTATAACGTTACAAACCACATATTCCTAAAAATTCATTAATTGTTTTCAGATTCAACCCATGGTAATTTAATTAACGTTGAGCATGAAATACCCCAACTCCTAAAAACACACTGAAAAGCAAGTTGTTTAACGTCAACAGGATCATTACGATGCCTTCCTGTCCTATGCAAATGAGGTTTAGACCCCTGTTTTCGCAATGCATTCTGGGGATGGGAAACTCGTGAATACTAGTCTACGTGTGTCCAGATTGTCACACATCCATGTGAGTGAAGTTTAAACGGCATTGGCCAAACGTCCGACAGGTCACCGTCCTCTGGGTCATAACACCACACTGTGTCCGTCCCGCGCAGCTTACCCCGTTCCCCGACTCTCGTCTTCCCGCCAGTCACGTACACCTTGTTCCCGCATGCCGCTATCCCACAATCCTCTAGCACATACCCTGGTGACCTATCGTTCATAAGTTGTGCGACAGTTTGCCAAACGTCGTTTGTAGCGTTGTAGCAAAACAACGCTCTAAGACAACCCCCTGTGGCGTAAATTTGTGAGTTGATAGTTGCCGCAGCCAGAGAGCTAGCTGCTTCGGGCATGGGCGCCATGACACCCCAAGTTTTAGAGCTCGGTTCGTACGAGAAAACATCACACGACGCAGAAATATACTTGTTTTTCCCGCCAATAACGTAGACTTTCCCCTCACAGACGGTGGAAGCGTGGTTCTGCCGAGGCTCTGGGAGGGGTTTAGCGAAGCTCCACTCATTCGTGGATAGGTCATATTGCTCCACTGTGTCGTAGGTCTTGTACATGGTCCCGCCAATGGCGTACACTTTACCTTGCAGGGCTGCCATACTGTGGCACCAGCGTCCTGATTGGAGGAGAAAACCGTTAGATTTGAACAAGGGCCTTATATAACGTCTCGTATTTGGATGCCAATAGACGATGAATTTGCGCGGTATTTAAAAAAGCACTTGACCTATAGATATACATATAAATGTTCAATTCAAAAGGTATTACATTGAAATTTTAGTTTAAACTCAGCTGTTTTGTATATTGTTTTTGCTCTGTTTCTTCTTCTTCCGTTCCAAACACTAAAGATCAATGACCAGAACCAGACGTCTGTCACCATGGTAACTGGTGTTGGGTTACATCATGTTGCAATTTTATAGCAGGAGGGATTCAGACTCCTGTCATCATATAAAAATGAATGTGTTTGAGTAAGAATTAACAGAGCAGACCAAATGCGAAGGTAAACACTATACATTAGCTTTGCAAATGTTAACTTTCTAGTCTTCTCCAGTTTTTGCTTACCTTGTTTCATCTCCGGTAGATGGGCCCACGCGTTGTGCTCAGACCGGTACAACCACACGTCTTTCGGAAACGAGGTTCCTCCAGAAATCATGACGTCACACATCCCGACAGCCACCGCGGCGAACGACTTCTCCTCTGCCAGAGTGTCCGCCATTTCTACCGCTAACTTCTGCCAACAGGGTTCGTCCAAAGACGGTACTAGCGACGTTAGCGCCGGCGTGGGCTTTCCCGAGATAATTCCGCCGATATTTAGGATGGTTTCCCGTACGCCAGAAACATATCGCGGGCGAGTGCGCCTTGTTAGAGTGTCTCCGGGGTACAAGTAACACTGCTTAGCCTCGAGAATCAAATCCGAGCAGTAAGATTTCATGTCTTCGTTGGATTCAACGTACTTTTTGAAATAGTCCACATCTACGAAAGGCAGTCTGACGTGTTCCATCAGCGTTCTCATCTCTGACATCCTGTTTGATAGACAAGTAGAAAAAAACGTAAACGTTAACCCAATTATCATTGAAGGGTAGCCATTGGTCAAAGGAAATCATGGGATATCTTTAACATTTTAAAGGTATCCAATGCGATTTCAGGGCGGCAAAACTGTAAATATTCTGAATTCGGCAATCTTTGTGATATTGACACATACTGCTTCACATTGGCACATTTAAATCAGCTTTTCACATTTTGAGCATTAAAACTGCAGAAACAAGCCCCAAGATGAGTCCTTTATTTTCTGGGTGGTACCCTAAAATCAGCTCAGGGCCCTTGCAGTAACCATTTACCGTCAGAATTTTGCTCCATGAGGGTCAATATTCATTGGGACAGTTTCAACTCAATATGTAGATAAATGACTAGACTGTTGGCTTTGAAAAAGCGGGTTTTCATGCCCTAAAACCTGCATTGGATGCCTTTAAACTATCATGCCTGGTAAAAGCTCAATATTATCACTGTAGGCTCATATTACCCCTTCTTTTTCACTGGCAAACGTTTCGAATCAACCATAAAACAGGCAAAAAGAATGCAAAAGTACAACGTGTTTTAATTGTGTTTTCAGCACCAAGGACGGAAACTGCGCCCCCTGGCGACAGACCCGTAGTACCTCAACCATGCTAGTTCTATACGTACCTCTGGTCAGGGTTGTGACTTGCCCATCTCATAACGGCTTCAAAAACTGTTTCTTCATTCTTTGCGTTCAGGGCGTCATTGGAAATGAGTTTGATGACCTGTTCCCTAAGAATCAAGACACAAGAAAAGAATCCTTAAATGTATACCCGAGTGCTATACTTATAAACATAAAAAGGCATATCCATACAATATCACACGAAACTGATTTAATTAAAACACGAGGTATTGTTTTCCCATGATGAACGTGTGGACCATACTAACGTTTTTGACGACACCTCAGGGGCGGAGCCGTAATTTGTACATTATTACAAACATTTAAACTCTGATATCATTTAGTTCCCACAAATGAACGGGAAACGAATGAGCATGTTATCTTTTAACCTTATTCATCCATACAAATAGTAGATAGTGTTAGAAATACAGTCTGCATTTTGAAGAGACATTTTCCTTATTTCAGAAGAAAAATCTCCAATTTTGCAGATTGACAAAAATCAGGCTAGTGGTTCAATGGCTTTCAAGAGCTTTTGTGTTTACTACTGAGTCTATAATGTACAACAAATACAAGTAATTTTGCATGTATTTTTCAAATTGCATGTACAATTTATTACAACATGCAATTTTGCATATGCATGGGACTTTTAAGTGTGTATTTGCAGAAGGTATTTCTGAATTGCAGATCGAAATTTTGACATTCTGCAATATTGCAGAACACTGAAAAAAGCATTTCTATCACTGGTTCCGTACATGTATCTATCTGAATGTACCTGGACAAATTGAGAAATTCCCTTGAATTCTGGATCGTCGAAAAGTTCTTCAAGGCGACTTCCTTCGCTTTCTTCACGACTTCTGGGTAGTTGAACTCTGACCCCAGTCTCATCAAGGTCAGGCAGGTCGAGGGCGTGACGTTATCACCCAGGAATTTCGCGCATGCGTCACAGACAGGCCTGATCTTCAACAAAATGGCGGCCTCCAAGAGGCCCATGACGTTTTCGTTTGTGATGGTGACTTGTGAGGTGTAGGCGTAGTCTACAAGAAGCTTCAAGGACTCTGGGGTGACGTCTTGGAGGGTGAACTTCTTCTGACCGTCCAAGGAGTGACAGCTGCAGCTACAGTTGTTGTTGTCGAGCATTCCTCTGAAGAAGGCACTATGGAAGATTACAGAAATGGGGCCGTTATTAGTCGTATATTCTAATATTACCTAGAATGCATACTAGATACTGTATCAAAAGCAATATACAATATGGTCTGCTCTGTTAATTCTTACTCAAACACATCCATGTATGGTGACAGGAGTCTAAATCCCCCCTGCTATAAAATTGGAACATGATGTAACCCAACGCTAGTCACCATGGTGACAGACGTCTGGTCCAGGTCATTGACCTTATTGGTTTGGAGAAGAAAAGAGGAGGAAGAAACAGGGCAAAAACAATGTGTTTTCCTTCTGCGAAGGTTAACAGTCATTAAAGGTCTTCACTGCTGCCTACAAGACCACATCACATAATTCTCTGAGAAATACATGGATAAAGGTAAGTCATGAAAAGTGCCTCCTAGTCCTACCTGCATGAGGCCAGGACGGCGCGGTGACAGGGGAAGTCTGTACCGTCCACCGTCAGCACCAGGTCCACCAGCCGGCCCTCCCGCCGCATCTCCTGCAGCGTCCGCAGAACCTCCCCTGCGTGGGGGGCGTGGCAGAACTCTAGTGACGTCAGGATGGCCATGACGTCAGGCGAGCGAGGGACCAATCCTGGCGGTGTACAAGATTTTGTATTTGAAAACTAGAAATGTAACATTTGCAAAGAAAATGCATGATGTTTACCTTCGCATATGGTCTGCACTGTTAATTCTTACTCAAACACAATTTCATACATATGTTGACAGGAGTATAAATCCCTCCTGCTATAAAATTGCAACATGATGTAACCCAACACTAGTTACGATGGTGAAAGACATCTGGTTCAGGTCATTGACCTTATTGGTTTGGAGAAGAGGAAGAGGAAACAGAGCAAAAACAATAAGTTTTCCTTAGGTAAACATAAATAGATGGAAACAATTTCCTGTGTATAGTAAGCATTAAAAATGACATTGTAACCCAGTCACGTGCACAAAAACATGAATATGAACTAGAAAAGTAACATTTGCAAAGCAAATGCATAATGTTTACCTTCGGACATGGTATTTTCTGTTAATTCTTACTCAAACACATTCATATACATGTATATACATGTACTACTATTTCATGGTGACAGAAGCAGAGCAGACCATGAAATTGCAACATTATGTAACCCAACACCAGTCACCATGGTGACAGATGTCAACAAATCATGTCATTATTGGTCAAGTCAGAGGTCACTGTTCTTAGAGGAAAAAGAGGAAGAAACTGAGCAAAGCAATATGTTTTCTTTCGGTAAACATATAAACTGTCCTTCAGCATTACACATAGCTAATAGCTGAACTGCTGGGGTCTTGTGGCGCAGCGGCAGCGTTCTCGACTCGGAACCAGAGGCCCCGGGTTCGAGTCCTGACATGCCACCGATCTTGTGCCCTTGGGAAAGGCACTTTACACGACTTTCCTCACTTCGCTCAGGTGAAAATGAGTATTGTACTGTCCCTGTGTTGGTGTCGGCATTAATATAAGTTGAAAAAACTTGAGTGTGTCGTCACCACGTCTTGTGATTACATGTTTCGGAATAATAAAAAAATAATAGCAGAAATATAATGGCTACAAGACAGCGATATCCTGAATGTAAAATTAAAGATGAAAAATAAGTATTGCTGCCGCTGTCATATATATACACGATTTCTACTATTTTGTCTGTCTACCGATTATAATAATAATTCTCTCGTATGTTTCAATAAATTTCTTTCATGTTTCTCCCTACCTTCCCAGATTTCTTCTTTTTCCACGAAAATGAGTCTGGCTCTTGCATAAAAACTAAATGCTATTGCATCACCTCATGCCACGTCATTCTTCCAAATACGGGCAAATGCAGCCTTACTAGACTAATTAAGGTGTTAGTTGCCATATTCATGAATTTTGCACACAGTTATACACTGCGCAACAATACAGTCTGCACAGAACGGCCGAAATGTACGAGCAGGCAGAGCCTGTCCGGTCGCCTTTCTCCGGCCCCGACAGCCGCCAAACAAGCGGGTTGCCGCCCCAACCCCGTCCCGTCCCTCAGAGTGGTTCACGCGGGCGTGTCCGCCATGGCAACGGCGCTTCTGACAAGCAGCGGGAAGACCAGGACACGTCTTCACACACGTACGAAGACGCCGAGGAGGTGAAACCTCACGCAACGTCTGCAGGTAACCGGCGATTTTCATACCTGGTTATTTTTTTACCATCAGGAGAAAATATTCTGTGTATATGTTAACCTACTGATTTTGCATAGTTTATTGTAAAGATAAATTTCACGACAACAAGAAAACCCTCCATTTTTTACGCCCCTCATGTAAAATTCATCAGCAGCGTACGCGAACGTTCTCGCACATGATTCGGTGCGATGGAATTCACAGCTTCGTCAAAGGTACACTTTTCCTGCCACATGCACAACGAGCTTTAGTCCTTGGAAAAAAATCATTGTGTTTTTGACATCAGTCGTGAAAAACAGGGTAGTTAGGTAGGAATCAGGGCTTCATTTGCAAAACTAATACCTTTTAATGGATTAATTAATTAATTAATGGGATTTTATTCTTGTGAGTTTTAAACGTGTAAGTTAGTTGAAACTGGGCATCACTATACATAGCCGTGGCGACTCTTGATTCGGGCTTACATTGCATTACCCTCAGCAAGAGTCGTGGAAAGATCCATTGGCAGAACTGCACATTTCCCGTTGGCTGCCCGATGCTCCGTTTTTGACCCGGTTTTTTGCTGTCCCGAGCTTCCCTACAATATAACTCCACAATTGGCCGGGTTGCCGATGTTTAGATCAGCCTAAATATTCCACAGCGCGACAGAAAAGTACTAAAATAGCTAGTCGGCACAACCGGGCGGCCATCTTGTATATAGTCGGGAATGTCCACTATCGCCCTCGGGAACGCTCGGTAGCGTCACGATTACCGAAGCCCGACCGAAAGCTCTCCGATTATAACCGGAAAGGCTACCGAGCGTTCCCGACAGCGGTAGCGGACATTCCTGCCCGGTTGTGCCGACTAGCTATTTTAGTACTTTTCTGTCGCGCTGTGGAATATTTAGGCTGATCTAAACATCGGCAACCCGGCCAATTGTGGAGTTAGATTGTAGGGAAGCTCGGGACAGCAAAAAACCGGGTCAAAAACGGAGCATCGGGCAGCCAACGGGAAATGTGCAGTTCTGCCAATGGATCTTTCCACGACTCTTGCTGAGGGTAATGCAATGTAAGCCCGAATCAAGAGTCTCCACGGCTACACTATACACATATTTTGTAGATCTCGGAGGATTTGCAAGGATGAAAACTTCTGGCTTTGTTTTGTTTTGTTGATGTAGCGTTTAAGTACTATATATAGCTGCATTATGTAGTTTTTTGGCCGTCTAACCTTAAAACAAAAAGTCGATTTTCTGGCCATTTCTTTGAATAAACCCCACCCTGTTACACTCACGGTGTTACACTGCACCATTCAGTTCATGGAGGCGAGACGATATTTTTGCGATGCGAGCGGTTAGAAAACTGAGAAATCGCACGCGCGCGCCTGGGTGTTCGCCATGTTTGTTGACTTCCGAACATGTCCGAGTACTCCCGAGTCTGATCGAGCCGGCCCGGAGATTTGTCACGTGATCTAACGTGACCTTTCACCCGGGCGCGGGACACTCGATTCTGACAGCCGGTTTTCGCCTTTGGTTCCCGGGTTTGTTTTGATCGTGTTATTCCTTCGATTACTGCTATGCCAACATCACCCGCTTTTGGAACTTGTCCTTCTCCTTCCCTTTCCTGCCGGAACTGGTCAGCAAACTTCTTCTATCTCCGCGGTTCACCCGATCCCGACCGCCCTCCATTTTGTTTCAGAGGGCTAGCTAGTCATGACGTCACGCAGCCGGAACTCACCGAAGATTCCCGACCGAACACCGTTGTTTGTTTATGTTCCAGCGGTGGCATCAACTCGGTGCCACCGGGAACTGAGCGCGCATCAAGCGGACTGTTTTTGTGCTAACAAAACGCCAGAAACGTAATATAATGACGCAAATGTGTTGAAAAGTGATAGTAAATGATGATAAAACCAATATTTATTAGATTCAGAATATTTGAATTTTTTGCGCAAAAAACTACATGATAATGCAGCTTTAACATGTTGAGTTGGTAAGTTGACGTAAGCGATAACCTGAGCGAAATATGTTTTCCTACCAGACCACTCGTATCCGGGTGGAGCGAGCGCCCGCCGGGGTGTCTGTAGCTTCCTCCGGGCCCGCCGCAGCTTCTTGGCCGCCGGGATCGCCGTGCTACTGAGCCTAATCGCCGTGGGACTCGCCCCTCTGACGTTCAGCAACAAGCAGGTAACAGTATTGTACCATAAAGCATGTTGTCCAGCTATTTTCCTGATTGTCAGCAAAGAGGGTACAAAATATTTGCTGCTGTTTTTCATGTTTGTTTCCTACGTTAGGTATTCTGACATGTGTACACATATTTGTAGGAAATATCCCAGTTGTCGACTACTGTTAACACCATTAAACGTGGCCAAGACGACATGCGCCGACTGATCACCACTGTTGACGCCTTGAAGCGCGACCAAGACGACTTGAAGCGTGACCAAGACGGCATATCCACCACTGTTGACGCCTTGAAGCGCGACCAAGACGGCATGTCCACCACTGTTGACGCCTTGAAGCGTGACCAAGACGGCATATCCACCACTGTTGACGCCTTGAAGCGTGACCAAGACGGCATATCCATCACTGTTGACGCCTTGAAGGGCGACCAAGACAACATGTCCACCACTGTTGACGCCTTGAAGCGTGACAAAGACGGCATATCCACCACTGTTGACGCCTTGAAGCGTGACCAAGACGCCTTGAAGCGTGACCAAGACGGCATATCCACCACTGTTGACGCCTTGAAGCGCGACCAAGACGGCATGTCCACCACTGTTGACGCCTTGAAGCGTGACCAAGACGACTTGCGCCGACTGTCCACCACTGTTGACGCCTTGAAGCGCGACCAAGACGCCTTGCGCCGACTGTCCACCACTGTTGACGCCTTGAAGCGCGACCTGGACAACGAGCGCAGCCGGACCGCCACTTTGGAGCAACGTTTGCCCAAGAACTCGAAGACTTTGGGTAAATTGTTTTGGCTGTTATTTTGGCTCTTCATCTTAGCTTATGTGCAAACGTTATTAGTTGGAAAATAAATTATGTGGGGGTGCTGTATGTCGCCTTTCAAACACACCTTAAATGTGAAATTTTTAAAATTGGTAATAAAAGGAAGCATATATCACATGTATGTCATGATTTTCAATATGACCTATCCTTTGCCTGTAGCTTATACAAAACGTGTTTTCCAGCATCTTGTCCCGAAGGTTACACCAAGTGGAGTGGAATCTGCTACAAGGCCTTCAACACACGCAAGACCTTCGACAAAGCGGGCGCGGCCTGTCGTGCAGACGGCGGCACCCTCGCCATGCCCCGAGACGCCGAGACCAACGCCTTCCTCATCCCCCTGTACAAGTCCGTGAGCAAGTATAGGAAGTTCTGGATCGGCCTGCACGATCAGCGCGAAGAGGGAAAGTTTGAGTGGGTGGACGGTTCTGCACTTGGGCCGTACAACTCCTGGGGTCGGGGAGAACCGGACAACCAGTGGGGTAACCGAGATTGCGTCGTTTACGCCGTACTGCTTCATTTGAAAGACAAGTGGGCCGTCTATTCCTGCGACCGGCTGTTTTCCTTCATATGCCAGACTGCTCCAGGTACTTATTGTATCCTTACTATTTCCTGAAACCCTTCCATCTAGTAAACATGGCACAGCTGAACTATTCTTCAGAATAAGTCGGCAGACCATCATTGCTCCCTCCTGGCACAAACCTTGTCTTTACTAAATCATTCTATATGTCATCTCTGCTAATTATGTTTACCGAAGGAAAACATATTGTTTTTGCTCCATTTCTTCTTCCTCTTCTTCTTCTGTTCCAAACACTGACCTCTGACCTGGCCAATGGCCTCTTTTGTTGACGTCTGTCACCATAGTAACTTGTGTTGGGTTACATAGTGTTGCAATTTCATAGTAGGCATTTAGACTCCTGTCACCATATACGTGTATGTGAATGTGTTTGAGTAAGAATTAACAGAGCAGACTATATCCGAAGGTAAACATTATGCATTTGCTTTGCAAATGTTACTTTTCTAGTTCCTACTTATTATTTACTTATTTTTTTTTCTTATCAGGATGTCCGTAGGCGACAGGCGGGACTCTCACCACTACTGTACAGCTCTCCGAATATCCGCAGTCAAACTATCTAGTAAAACTTAAGACTAAACTATTAGACTTAAAATTAAAACTTCTAAAATTTTTTCACAGACTTAACATTTGCCTTTTAGGGTTGCATGTAACTCAAAACATGTGAGTGGTTTACATGAGCCTTGTTTTGAGTTGAAAATAGTAGTAACTAGCATAAAATTTGCAAAGGAGAAATGCTGAATGGAATGTAAGGCCATGTTGATTTGATTATATGGATGACATCCTCCTGGAACCCCAAAACTGATGCGAGCGGGCGAATAAAAAAAAGTTTTCAAAAAAAAAAAGTTGTTTTTATTATGAAATCTACGTGGTCATGAGGGTTGAACAAACGGCACAGAATATGGTTTGGCGAATAAACTACTCTTCGAATTCATTTCTTTACAATTTCGTTTGATTTTGGCATCCTATGTATAGTTTTTAATTGTATGTATAGTTTATAGTTTTTAGTTTTTAACTTACTGTATACTCTTGCTCATTTTGCAACCGTTTTGTACGATTTACAGTATGGTTGAAACCTTTTTTTTTTGGAAACGGGTGCGCGGATGTCATCCATATAATCAAATCAACATGGCCTAATGAAGCAGGACTGTAGTAAACTGTACTATTGTAGTCACGTTTCAGTTTCCACACGGAGAGAATTTACAGTTTACGTTTCGTGTCTAGTGTTACATGATCGACGTATAATATAGAGTTGTGTATTCCACGTTTGGAAATGCATCTGTAGCAGCGACACCTGTGCTGCAGTGCAATGTGAACCAGTCAGAACTGCCCTGAGGAAGGTGACAGACGGTCACCGAAACGTCGGCTGAATAAAAGACAGACTTGGTTGTGTAAAAAGAGTTACCCTACACCTACCCTACCCTACCCTACCCTACCCTACCCTACCCTACCCTACCCTACCCTACCCTACCTTACCCTACCCTTGCTTGTTTGTTTGTTTATTTGCATATAATCAGAGAGAAGAACAATCAAATGAACATATTACTTTAAACTAGAAAGGTCACATTTGCAAGCAAATGCAAGATGTTTACCTCAGGATGGAGTCGCCTACCATTTATATTTTTTTGGTTAAGGGTGGGTGGAAGCATACTGCTTATAATGCTAACTTTTATAGAGTAACATTAACTGGGGGATTTGAATAATATTTTTGCCCTTGTAAGGCCAGGGATGAAGTTAAAAATGATTCACTCAGCACACACTCTCATCGTATCTTGAAAGTTCATCTGTGTTTAGTAGAAGTCATTATGAAGTAAGTTTAAACTGTAATTTCCAACAAAAGTTTAAACTTACTTCATAACACTCTCATCATGTTTGCAATTAAGAGGAAAGATGTTGTCATGTACACATTGAATTTATCTTGACAGCTTCAATTAAACAATTTTTGAAACCTTACAGTTGTCTTACAATCTTGTTACCCTTTTGAAAATTACAAGTACACTGAATTTGGACAGCATTTTACTTAAATATGGCACTTAACATTTATTTGACAATCTTATTGCAGGTATGTAGATAATAATTATGATGAGATTTTATACATTTTAAACTCTAATTGCAAAAAATGGAGACTATACATGGCTTATATAAAGTACTACAAAACTAAACATGCATAATACATAAAACAAACCTGTAACATATACTATAAATCCATACATAATATTTCCATACACTGCAAAGCTATACATACATATTGAAAAAAATATACATTTCTTACATATACTATTTTATTCTCACCATCCCTCTCGCCTGAATGGCGTGTTCCAAAGGCCGCGCGGTCATTCACCCGGGGGTTCTAAAATTTTAAACGGGTTCTAAACGGGTTCTAAAGTTCCATTTGGGGCTTAAAATGCAACTTTTTTCACCCATTTTTTTCCAATAAAATCATTTTCTGACATCTATGTTGGCCAAAATGACCAAGGTTCAATGTCCTATACATGTATGTACCGTTCTACCACCTTACCAAATTTCAGGTGTTCCCAGCCGGTAGTGATGGAGATATTGCTGTTTTTTTATATGTTAGGAGAAAAAGAAGAGGAGGAGGAGGAAGAGGAAATTGAGCAAAAACAATACGTTTACCATTTTCTTCGGTAAACGTAATTACATGCAAATATAATTTATTTTGGTACACACGTTTAGTCAATGTATAAACTAAACTGTCTAGTCAGACCCATAACACGTACACAGACGGACCCGTCTGTGTGATCTAGAATGTGACAAATATGGGGACGGATTTAGAATAGCCCGGTACTTTTAGGCTCTAAATACGGACCACATGTCGATATGGTCTTCAGGGCCTCACATCTTGCCCTGGGTGATCTGTATCATCCATGGAGGCCATTAGAAACTTATTAAGGCCACAGCAAGTAAATTTTATGGATGACATCCTCCGCAGACTCCAAATCTAATGCGAGCGGGCGAAAAAAAAAAGCAAGGCGGGCCGATAAAAACAAGGTTCCTACAATTTAAAATTTTGACTCAATTCTTGTACAAATGGTTTTGATTCAGTGGGAGCATCACATACATGTATACACAGCCAGTATCACATATCATTGCATCAAAGTAAGAAACAAAACATTAAATCAGAGCCTTTTCTTGTCTCCTCTCTTTATAGTTATCTGCCATCCACCTTCCGGCATGGCAACAGACATCTTGGCCTATTTCGGCATGTTGACCACTGTCAGAGGGCAACAATTTTTTTTTCAAAATCTGGCGAAAATGAATGCGCGCGCTGATGTCATCCATAAAAGTTACTTGCTGTGGCCTAAGTAGAGATCTTGTGTCCAAAGTATCAGGATTATTAGAACTATAGAGCTATAGATGGCTTTGAGAACGTGATTATGTAAGCGATAGCAGAAATTCCAGAGGAGTACTTTTGTGGATTGGATGCGTCTATATTTTAGCTGTTCATCATTGTACAAATGTGTATATTGTGGATCTTAGTGTTATACCTTTTCTAAACTTGTCCGAATGATATCAAAATTTTTGTTGAAAATATTTCGAATTAATGATGCTTCTTTGTTATTAAAACCACTTAATTGCAAAAGCGTTTCACAGTAATCTTAAGAAAACAAAGCAACATGTGACGGAACCTTGAGAGACATCGGGTTGATTAGCCCCCCATGTATTTTGGAGATACTCTAATCAGAAAATGTTTTTACAAGTCTTTGTACATGTATAACCATTAGAGACAGCAAGAATTTGTGTTTGATAACTTGGAACATTCAGGCTTGATTAAGCTGGGTGTCCATCAACCAGCAATGCTTTGAACCCTGCTTCAGCGATATGTAAAAGATGAGGATAACTTATTTATAAAAGCATTATAACGTCTAAACTGACTATCAGTGCAAGAGTAACAGTGGTTGGCTGCCAGCACAACTGTACCGACATCCAATGGGATAGCGGCTTGCACTCACGTGACCACAACGTATCTTAACCCACCAAGATGGTGGACACTAAAGACGTGCGTGAAATCATTTATATGTCAGAGAAATTTTAGATTAGATGCTAGATATTTCTCTAACATAACACGTCGTTTTACCTAGCTATATTATGGATAATTGTTGTCTCAAAGTCATTGTCTGTGCGTTCTGAATAACAGACCGCCATCTTGGATAATTCAACATGGCGACGGATATGACGTAACACACATTTCTTGGCCAGTTTACTGAAGGAAAACGTATTGTTTTTGCCCTGTTTCTTCTTATTCTCCAAACAAATAAGGCCAAAGACGGATGACCTGAACCAGACGTCTGTCACCATGGTAACTAGTGTTGGGTTACATCATGTTGCAATTTTTATAGCAGGAGGGATTTAGTCTCCTGTCACCATATATATAAACGTGTTTTAGTAAGAATTAACAGAGCAGGTAAACATTATGCATTTGCTTTGCAAATGTTACCTTTCTAGCTTGCAATTTCTTTAGATTGCTAAATGGTCCTAAGACTTAATTATAAGTGAAACTATGTTCATCTGTGATATCTTTGGTCAGATTCTGTCCTGGTTTGAATTAGTGACCCGGTAAGGGTAAGTATCTGTATTAGGCCACAGCAAGTAATTCGTATGGATGACATCAGCGCGCGCATTAATTTTTGCCTGATTTTGGAAAAAAAATGTTGCCTTCTGACAGTGGTCAACATGCCGAAAATGGGCAAAGATGTCTGTTGCCACGCCGGAAGGTGGATGGCAGATAACTATGAAGAAAGGAGACAAGAAAAGGCTCTGATTTAATGTTTTGTTTCTTACTTTGATGCAGTGATGTGTGATGCTGGCTGTGTAGATGTGATGTTCTCACTGAATCAAAACCATTTGTACAATGATGGAGTAAAAAATTAAAAATGTAGGAATCTTGTTTTTTTTCGGCGCGCCTTTTTTTCGCCCGCTCGCATTAGATTTGGAGTCTGCAGAGGATGTCATCCATAAAATTTACTTGCAGTGGCCTTAAGATAACTACTGATGGTTTACAGGATCATATCAAATCCTATAATCCACAACTGTCCAGATTAAGAAAGCTGTTGATGGACGGAAGATTGAAGAAGATTAGAAGTCACGCCTGTAATCTCAGTTATGTCTTATCTTAGGGTCAGGGCACATGAGCAGGGATATTTGGAATGACTTCATTTATCTGACTAAGGCCATGTTGATGTAATTATATGGATGACATCCACGCGCGAAAGAAGTTTCGTCCGTTTCCGAAAAAAAGACAGTTTTCGACCATACTGTAAATCGTACAGAATGAGCAAATATATGTCGTATGTTGCAAAAAAAAGTATTGGACAGCGATACTAATGTCATAGAATAATGTCGAAATCAATTCAGGAAAAGAAGAAAATATGAAGAAATGAAAATGAAGAGTCTATTTTTATTCGCCATTCTGTGTGTTTAGTCATGTGTTCAATCTTTATGACCACGTAGATTAGTAGCTGCAAAATGAGCAAATACATATTTATGCCGTAAGGCCACAGCAAGTAATTTTTTATGGATGACATCAGCGCGCGCATTAATTTTCGCCTGATTTTGGAGAAAAAAAACAAGAAATTGTGTTGCCCTCTGACAGTGGTCAACATGCCGAAAATGGACAAAGACGTCTGTTGTCATGCTGGAAGGTGGATGGCAGATAACTATGAAGAGATGAGACAAGAAAAGGCTCTGATTTAATGTTTTGTTTCTTACTTTGATGCAGTGATATGTGATGCTGGCTGCGTATATGTGATGTTCCAACTGTTAGATTTGCAGTCTGTGGAGGATGTCATCCATCAAATTTACTTGCTGTGGCCTAAATTGAAAAAGAAAATTGGAAAGCGATACTTACATCGCAGAATGCCAAAATCCATTTCAAAGGACAAGAAGAAAATGTGAAGGAATGAAAATGAAGTCTATTTTTCACCTTGCTACGAGGGGTGTTCAAAAAGTTCTCGGCCTCACCTAGAAAACGTCAGGGCAGTAAAATTTTTCTTAAACTATTTTATAATATAGTCCTCTCTAACTGCAATGCACTTGGTCCAGTGATGTTCCAGCTTTATTTTCCCCTTGTGGATGAAGGTTGCATCTGGACCCCCCAGATAGGCCTATACCGCATAGATGACGTCATCATTACCATCAAAACGTTGACCACGTAAGTGGAACTTGAGTTTAGGAAACAGGTAGAAGTCCGAGGGTGCTAGGTCAGGTGAATTGGAAGGGTGGGGTTAGACTGCAAACCCAAATTCGTTTGCTGCTGTCGCTGACCCCTGTGTTGTGTGGACAGGTGCATTTTCATCACGCCAGCTCGGAGCTTTCCTCTCCTTTTCTTCTTTGATCGTTTCCCTAAAATGTCGTAATTCTGTTTTATAGTACTCCCCATTGATGCTTTAACCCCTTCGCATGTAGTCAATCATGATTACTTCCTTACTGTCCCAGAAAACAGAGGCAAAAACCCTGTCAACGGACGAAACTCGCTAAAACTTCTTTGGGGGGCGGGAAAAATTCTTCATCAATTGTTTGCTCTGTTGTTTTGATTCGGGGTGAAAGTGGTGAGCCCAGCTCATCTTGAGTGACAAATGTTTTGAGGAAACTGCATGAATTGGACTGAATTCGTTCCTTGAAATGTCAAGCCTGTTTAAGTTCTGATGTTCAAAAAACATTCCAGGCACCCACCATGCAGACAGTTTGTTCATCCCCAGGATGTTTGACAAAATATTGTGAACTGAGTCATAACACAGGCCAAAGAACCTGCTACATGTTGGACAGTCTCACATCTGTCATTCACTACCATGTGATGGATGGCCTCAACTGGATTGTCCGTGGTGCTGATTTGTGGCATCCTGACCTATGTTCATCTTTTGTGCTCTCCTTGCCGCGATTGTAGCTAGTAACCCCGTTCTCTATATTTAAATAAGAAGGGGAGTCATCACCAAGTGTCTTGACCATGTCTTCATGGATGTCCTTAGGAGACATTCTTTTTTATCGATACACTTGATCACAGCACACGCTTCTTTTGCGGCCATTTTGTGATTTGCCCTCACCCACCTCATTTTCACGGGGCGTCACGTGCTCATTAATGAATACAAAAATTTGAATTTTTGTGTGCAGTGATGTAAGACGTCATAGTATACAGCTATACCAAAGAATAGGAGTTTGACCTTTATTTTCTAGGTGAGGCCGAGAACTTTTTGAACACCCCTCGTACTAAATATCACTCTGTGTGTTTAGTTATTTGTTCAACCTTCATGACCACATAGATTTCATAATGAAGGCAACTTTTTTTTGCCAAACTTTTTTTTCGCACGCTCGCGTCAGTTTTAGGGCAGTCCCAGACGATGTCATCCATATAATCAAATCAACATGGCCTATGATATATTGGATGCGACGTAGAGACTTTAATGAGTTAAGGATCTATGATCGTGAATGTATAATAATACATCTTATAGCCGAAATACTGCTTTAACTAATACTTATAAGTAAAAGGGAAGAAGAAAAATAAAACATACACGAAATAAACAAAAGTTGCCAAAAGAAGAAGGCCGTTTGTAATTAATTGCCGAAAACGCAATTCGCTAGTCACTTATCTACATACCAAGTTGAAACAACACTGTCCCAGTGTATATCGACATTCATGGAGCAAAAATGCCCCAAATTTTGACGAAAAATCGTTACTGGAAGGGCCCTGGGCTGATTTTTAGGGTACCACCCAGAAAAAGGGACTCATCTTGGGGCTTGCTTCCGCAGATTTAAATGCTTAAAGTATGAAATACTGATTCAAATGTGGGATAGTATGTGTCAATATTATACAGATTGCCTTATTCAGAATATTTCCAGTTTTGCTGCCCTGAAATTGTATTGGATGCCTTTAAGCTATTTAACTATCTTCGGAATTTTGGCAACGATATCCATATCAGCAATTTTGATATAATATATTGCCAAGCTTGACCCTGACCGCGTTTAATATATATGCATGCTATAGCTAGCATTACAAACATAACAATAACAACTTTGATCTCCAAGCAGATACGGTCCTAGCAGCTTTCTTTGACATCGTTTTTAACATTTTGTGTCTTCTTGGTGATACGAGTTTTCACTATTTATCCCTCCAGAAAAAAACTCTAATACAAATAAGTATTATTACAAATTCCTGCCCGGAGGCTAATTGAAAATAACAAAGATAAATGAACATTGAAACATAATACAAAATTTTATAATAAAAGATAATTGTTTAAAACTATAGCTATGTCTAAAATTATGTCTGAAAGGTTTGACTTCTCTTTTGCAAACCATGAATACAAAATGTCACAAAGGACGTGAGGTGAAAAAAACCATGCATCTGCTTGGAGCAACATCAACAGCACACTATCATTGCTTTCTATTGACCTCCCCTTCGCAAAACACATCTTTGTAGTAACTTTAAACAGCAATATTTTGCAAACCAATAAATCATAAGCAAACACTATTTTACCTTGAGAAAGCTTGATGTTTTTTGGTAGCCTCCTCGCTCGCTCCCCTAGTGTCCACCCGTCCTGTATGTCTACGTGTTGTGGTGAAATTAGACCCGAAGACAAAAATGCACGTCGCTATTTTGGAGCGCTCCTGCTGAGGGATTGGGGTCACTGTCAATCAATTGCCCTGGTGGGCGGGGCGATGGACGTCAGTGCCAATCAAACTGCCCTGGTGGGCGGAGCCATAGTCAGGCGTCCAAACCGGAAATGGTATCGTCCGGAACAGGTGTGGTTTTTCGATGATGACGTCAAGCAGGATTATTCCATTACATCCTTAGGAGGGGGGGTTAAAGTTTTGAAATAAAAGTGGGGTGTCAATCAAACTATCCTGGTGGGCGGGACTATAGACAGGCGTCCAAACCGGAAATGGTATCGTCCGGAACAGGTGTGGTTCCTTCATGATGACGTCCTAAAGCAGGACTATTCCATTACATCCTTAGGAGGGGGGGGGGGGGTGACGTTTTATAATAAAGCGTTTTTGCCCTCCCCCTTCTTTGTGTAATCGCCTAGTATCGTTTGATGAAAGAACTTTCTCAACTAATTTTGCAGTTTCAAAGCTGACATTTTGAATACTTTTTTTTTTTTTTGTAAAATGACAATTAATAAACACTCAGGCAACCGTTGTAACAAACGTTTTACTGTTGCATAACTCTTATTTGTATGCAGATAAACAAAACTTGACCATTGGTTATTTCAAAGACACACCTTTGTGATTCATCACGTGAAGGGGCATTTAAGGGTCACAGCATAAGTTAGCGAAAAGTTGACTAACTGGTTTTCCCTCAGAAGTGCCGATCTGTTCTAGAAACATCGGCTTCAAACGTAGACATATTATAAACGACGTATTAACAATCGGATATCGGCCGAAACGTCAAGCGAAATATTCGATGATCTGCTACTATAGCTGTCACTTCACTTCTTACGTACGTATATCTTTGGCTTCTTTCTATTACCGTGAAAATCTGCGGTGATTTTAATGGCAGAATGACCGTGTGAATCCTTGAGCGGCCATTTATATAATATACACCACAACAGCCGGAGGCACCGATACGTAGACCAGGAGAGTTTTCTGTGGAATTTCTGTGGAATAACGAAGAAAGACCTTCACAGAAGAAACGCCAACATTAACGACAGCACGGCTGGTTCTGTGTACAGTGGGGAACAGCATTAACGACAGCACAACTGGTTCTTTGTACAACTGGGGACCAGCATTAACGACAGCACAACTGGTCCTGTGTGCAACTGGGGAACAGCATTAACGACAGCACAGCTGGTCCTGTGTGCAACTGGGGAACAGCAGCGCCAAGAAACAATACCCCGAAAAAGAAGCACTGGCTTACATAAGGGGACAGACATTCGGGTGTGGCCACAACGTGAAACAGAGATTATATAACTGTAGAAATCACAGTGAGTAGTCCTTTCTACGTCATATGTTGTATAGGGCGGCGCCCATAACTGATTGTATAGCCCTAGGGCCACACAGCTGTGAAAGCACTACTAGTAACTAAGGGTGGCTTAATGCAACAGTTAGTAGAAACCGTAGCATAAAAATCCTCTACAAGAGAGCCCAAAGAAGCAATAGAGGGCTAAACAACAGTTTTCAAGGGAAGAATTTTTAACAACACGCTAAGATCGGTTGTGGTGATACTAGTATATTGAATGATATTGACTATATGAAGAAAATTAAACTGTTTTCCAACTCAACTTTCATGCTAATATTGACTATATATTGAATGATTACAAACAACGCATCAAATACCACTGATACAGTACCGTAGGGGCCAACATTGGCATTATTAGAAGTGCAAACTTGCGAACTTACGGTACAAAACACGGTTTGTCAACAATAACTACAGTCTGGTTGCACCCAAGGACAAAACCCCCAAAGAGGAGAAGTGTGGTGTCATCTACCACATCCCCTGCCAGGGCAAAAACAACAGGGGGCCCTGCCAGGAAACGTACATCGGGGGAACAGAAAGGTCTCTAAAAGCCAGTGTTGACGGCACACTTCAAATAAAGAAGCCACGTGACAAGCCTCACTGGGTCAGTCTACTGAGGAAGACCTGGAGTGACTTGTCGAAAACTCTTGGTGAGAGAATTTTTTGTGTTGGACCAAAACTCTAAACAAAGAACTACAGTCATGAAACGATTCATGAACATGGTCAAACTGAAGAAGCCAGAAGATGAAATCCAGCCTCCGGACCACAGAAAAGGCCTGGAGATCGTGGAGCAAAAAGTCGACCTTCTGATCGTGGACGTAGAGACGGGACTAAAGAGGGTCAAAGAAGAAATCGAGAAGATCGACCCGTCAGGAGAAACTGCAACCGAAGAGGCGACCAGATACTTCAAGAGCCTGAGACAAATAGTAGACGACAGGGAAAAGGAGGTTTGTTTCTTTTTTGTTTATTTTTATTTGCACATGCTTATAAAATACAAAGCAATACAGAAAGTACTATCATGAAAGTTCATCTGTGTTGGTAATTACATGTTTAAAGTTAAAACTTTTGATCCGACACAAAAATTCTCTCACCTAGAGCTTTCGACCAGTCACTCTGGTCTTCCTCAGTAGACTGACCCAGTGTAAAAGCCACATGACAAGCTTACCTGGGTCAGTCTACTGAGGAAGACCAGAGTGACTGGTCGAAAGCTCTAGGTGAGAGAATTTCTGTGTTGGATCAAAAGTTTTAACTTTAAACAATACAGAAAGTAAATATAATAATCGGAAGAAACAGAATATAGAATAATTAATCTAAACAGAATGGATGAGCTGGAGGAGGAAGAAGCCTTAGGGCTTATTCTTGTCCTCCTCCAAAACAATTAAAAGCATAATAATGATAATAATGACAATAACAATAACTAGAGAAGTAACATTTTCAAAGCAAGTGCATAATGTTTACCTTCGGACATGGTCTGCTTTGTTAATTTTTACTCAAACACATCCACATATATGTACTACGAGTATATGCTGACAGGAGTAGGGCAGACCATGAAATTGCAACATTGTGTAACCCAACACCATGTGTCACCATGGTGACAGACGTTAACAAATCATGTCATTGGCCGGGTCAGAGGTTAGTGTTTGGAACAGAAGAGGAAGAAACTGAGTAAAAACAATATGTTTTCCTTCGGTAAACATGATAATAAGGGTAAGTAATCAACATAATTATGAAACATAACAGTAAGTACACTCGTTTCCCAAACAGGTTCTTGAAGAGATCGAGAAGTCTTGCAGGGAAAGAAAGACAGAGCTAAGATCCCAGAACGCGGCTATGACCATACAAAAGGCTGTCTTGAAGAACGCGGCTAACCTGTGCGACGACACCTTAAACCCCGAACGAAACGCCTCAGACCAAGAGTTAAAAGAAGTTAAGGAGAAGATCATGAATAATTTTCGTCCCATGTTGGAGAAAACGTATCCTCCTGTTTCTGGCATTGTGAAGTTTACGAAGTCTCCGCCACTCGAGGTGTTGGAGAATTTCGTCGGCAATGCAGGCGGGGTGTCGAAAAAGATGGTGGGGCTACGTGACACTCCGAACCTAACATTTGGCAGGTTCGGGCGACAGAATGGAGAATTCGACGGGCCCACCGGCATGGCAGTCCGGCCAAGCGGCCACATAGCGATCGTAGACCAAGGCAACAGCCGGGTCCAAGTTTTCGACGACCAAGGCAACTTTCTCAAAGCTTTCCGCACCAATTCTAAGATCTCCATGGGGCTGGACGCAGACGACGATGGGAACTACTTCATCACCTCTTGGTCAGACGAATGTGTAATGAAGTTCACCAAAACGGGCGAACTGGTCAACAAGTATCCTCTGGAGAACGGCAAGACCAGATTCAACCCCTGCGGACTTAAAGTCATTTCCGAAGAGTTCAAGAAGCAGATACCGCTCCTGAACAAGGAACCTGGCCAAGTATTGGTTGTCGTCGACAGCCACAGTAACAGTGTCCTCCTTGTGACGGTGGATGGTGGGAAGTTACGCATCGTGAAGCAAGTAGGAGAGGATAAGTTAGAAGCGCCGAGGTACGTGGTGGTGGATCAGAAACGTCGCCTCATCTTAGTGACCGACATCGAAGACAACGAGGTTGTGGCGTTCAACTTCGCCGGGGAAGAAGTGTTCAGTTTCGGGCAGCAAGGACCTGAGGAGGGGGAGTTCGAGGGACCATCGGGGATCGCCATCGACAAGCAGGATCAGACCATCATTGTGGCCAACCACTATGACAGCAGGATTCAGATATTCAAGTACGATACGTGCGAGGATGGGCTTACGCTGTCATACCAGAAGACGATCGCTAGGCGGCACTTGGGTAGCCCCTACGACATGTGCGTGTCCCAGAATCGTTTCGTACTGGTGGCGAACTACCGCACCAACTGCGTGGAAGTGTATAGGTACAAACTATAAAGAAACACATAAGTACTTTAGAGCTACCCTAAACAGAGACGGGGGGCGACACAAGTTATCTGGCTGTATGACCCGCTACTACGGTCACGTGTCTCTGACGTCACGTTCCAAGAATAGACGGGTCCATTCCATTCAACAATGTAAGTCCCAGTTCTGTAATCTAAGTGTTGGAAGTTAATTAAAGCTTTGTATTTATTTCATACTTCTTTCCTATTGGGAAAGAGGATAAACTCCAACGCGACCACCTCATAGACTATTGCACTCACCAATAGGTTCATAGGGTTTGTAATTCAATGGTTAACAGTCATAAACCACGATGAGGGGGGATACAAGTTTAGTCACGTTTGGGACTGCATTCTTCTCACTGTACAAAGCGCCACCTAGCGGTAGGTAGTAGCATCAGCAAGCATTGCCATGAGGAAGAGAGTTGTACTACCGAAACTACTTGAGAAGAACTTTGTTAGGCCACACCAATTTAATTTCTTGGTTCTCGGATTTTTTAAGAAAAAATATGAAGCGACAGGGCGAAAAAAAATAAAAACAGGTCTAGGCATCCTATTATAGCCCAAAATGCTACGATAGGAGCCATGAAGTCAACACAAAAGACTGGGTTAATATTTAAACAATAAATTTTGAACTTTTAATCAAACCACTGCATTGATAGAAGGAAAAACTGTAACAACTAGGAAGAAAAAGGACTTTCCTCAACTGTTGGGGGCAAAATATTGAGCATTTTTGTGTTGATTCAAAACCAGAATCTTTTTTTTTTAACAGAAAAAATGAAGAGGCGAATCCGAGTACCAACAAATTGAATTGGCGTGGCCTTAACTTAACTTTACACACCAGGATAGATGTAACGCATGTATGTGCTTATCTATTGCACAGCACTGCAATTTATTTATTTAATACGTTGTTACCATTATATTAAGGTGAAAATCCATATTATAATCGGAATTGTGAAAGATACAGATGTACATATTGATGGACTTAATGTTATTTAAGTTGAACAAAATGGTGGATATTTTACACAATATTTACAATTGTCCATATTATAAGGTATATAAAGTATAAATAGTATAGTATATAGCATACTATATATTGTAGTATACATACCATATACTGTACTCTAATATAATACAATTTATAGTATAGTATACTATAAATTGTAGTATACTATATACTCTAGTATACTAGAGATTTGTGCATTTGGTTCTGAAGACTTTTTTTTAAATCACCAACATTGCAAGTAATGATGCAATATTCAAGCATATCAATGTGCATATATACATATGCAAACACAGCTTCAGATATTAAAAATATCAAAAGTTAGTGTATTTAAATTACTCATTGTGGCAGTGTGGCAGTATATACTTATACGGTTTTGTACATTTATGAATAAAAGTATAAACTTTCATTCACATGTTTTCTATTATTTCCTTTTCCTTGCAGCTCCTAGAGAACTGATCACTAAAAAATAAGTTATGCAATGTACACCTATGTTTCATAACAAAAAAATGCTAGGACAAAACTGTGCAAAATATTAATAGTACCAAAAGTGTAAGAAACACTGACAGTTAAGAATTATATCTTCTTTGAGAATCTGTTACATTCTTCCATTTTGTAACATTATTGGTTAGTGCTGTGTACCAGTTCACTGGACTTGTAAAAATGTTTAGGTTCAAGTCCAAAAAAACCTAAAAGTCAAGAACTGATTCCAGACAAAAAAAAACATTTTAAAAAAACATGTCACATACCCCTTTTTGTTCCAAACCACCTAAAATCAATATGTGTATTGCAAAATCTGTGCTGCAAAATGAAGAAAATATTGCCATCAGGCATTGTCAAGTGTCGGCCTCCATGTTATGTGGCCACAGTTTTGTCCAGACAACATTGCAAGGTTGCCAACATGCAATTTTGTATATGCCATGGGTTAGGGTCCAAACTTACAACTCTGGAACTGAACCTAAATCTCTGGACTTGAATCCAGACCTGAACCTAAATGTGGGTTTAGGTACACAACCACTATTACTGGTACATACATACATGTACATGTACCACCAAATAACACGAAAGAAAATGCCTCCCCTCCAGAGGCATTGCCAAAAAATTGTATTGTTCCTTATTAATCAAAGCTAGCCAGGTGAATAGACCCCAGAAGAGGCCTAAACTTGCCCATTTAAAAACAGAACTACACTCACTTTAACTGCATGGAGGTTTTCAAACCAGTTGACAGTTAAATGGCATTTAAGAGCCTCAATGGATCGTTCCATAAGCCACGCCCCCTTAGCAACGCCCTAGCAACTCGAACACCTCCGTCAAAATCAGCGCGGGAAGGCCCGTACCGGCTGCCGCCGCCAGAAAGTTGGATTTGCAGCCCAACTTTACAGTCGATTTTTCGGCAGCAAAAAACTCTCCCAGGGGACAAAAAGTTGGTTACGCTATATTTGTTGAACGGTACATCCGCAGAGTAGAATTATTTCAGGAGGGGACAGAGGTAGTTTCAGTGAGAGCAAAATGTTTTCACTCTATACAGACGCGGGATTGGCCGCATAACATCACACGGTAGGTGGACAAGAGTGCCCGGTTGCTGACTAACAGCCGATACATGTGTAACAGAACGTCCTTAATCAACTTGAAAGTGCATGCAATGTCACAAATTCAGTTTCACGTGTAAAACAAGGAGTCTTTATCAAGCAGACATCAACTCAGTTTGCTGATTTTAGATTTCCCGCGCTGAGTTTGACGGAGGTGTTCGAAATAGAACAGTGCAGTGGATTCGATGCGTTCGATCTGGAACGGTCCATTCCTTCGACTTGATTTCGAATGTCTGCGATCTTGTAGCGATCAACAGATTCCATCAAAGGTTGTCAACCTTGGAACACCGTCTATAGAAATAAAAGTGGGACTGCTGATTTAAGTTGAGTTCTGCTGAAAGTGTGTTCAGATTTCACCCTCTGGAGTGTAGCTTTGTCATCAAATTACAGATCAGGGCAGCCTGGAAGAAAAAAAATTCAAGTAAATTTCCATTCATAAAATGGTTAATATACACTTGTGTACTATATATTCACTTATCTTTGACAAAATATATTGGTGAACCAAATATTGCGCAAGAACCCCCCATTCAACATCCTGGCTACGGACATAGCATGAATTGATTTATATCATACCCGGGCCGCGATAACGTTCGATAATGGGTTCCGGACCGGGCCATACTTTACGGTAAGGCCCGGGCTCCATGGTTTCCATAGAAAGATTCGAACGCGTTTCGTCCTAACCGCGTGCGCCGCTTTTGAAAATTCGAATACAGAATCCGGACGTTGGAACTGATGTTGTTGCATTTGAGGGTTTAGGGGCACCAACTTTTTGCTCATCTTGCATTGAAAGGCTTGTTTTCTTGGGTGGGTATGACTTAAATAGAATACAACACGGTGTATTCCACATCGCCCTTGGTCCCGGCCCTCCTGCGAGTCGGATCGCCCTCCGACCCGCGGTCGGGCCGATACCCCGGGCGATATGTAATACCCCGTGTTGTATTCTATATGTATCCTTCCCTTGTGAGTACAGACCTGTTTGGTGTGAACCCGTATACTCTGGTTGTCTCTCGTACGAAGCTGGAAATACGCTCCCTCCATCGAGTACTCCCATTGGAGGTTAGAGAAACGTGACGAATACAGAAGTTGCTGTGTAAGAGGAGAAAAACATTCTTTGTTTAATCGGAAATGTGCATTCATCCTTCATTTCGCCACCATCAGCATTGTCACCGCATATTAGTAAGGCCTAGGAAAAAAAAGGTTGTGTTTCCTGTTTCAGTCCTGAAAAAAATTAGGCTTGGTAGGCCCGTTAGGACTTTGGCAGTCTCTAGTGATCCAACTTATACAATCTTGAAGAAGTGATAGTCACCTGTTCTGTCAATCCTTCCATAAATGTGGTAAATCTTCATAAATAAAAAAGCAATACAGTTTAACAAAGTAAAACTTGCATGAGGACACTTTTATTTTCAATGTCAATGTTGGAAAAACGATTGTACAACGTTTCATCACTCAGGTGTCAGATCATTAAACTAGAAAAAGTCAATCAGCTTTAAAAATTTATGTTCCTTGCAGGGGTCCACACACAAAAAAAGGCTAGGGTCTGCAGTTTTTTCTAGGGTACATGTACGTCAGGAAACAGGAAACACAACATTTTTTTCCTAGGCTTCCTTTACGTGTAGCAAGTCCTGTGGTGTACATGTAATGTGGCAAGCTGCTGCCGTGCTGTGTGCCTGCAAAGTTGGCGTGTTATGCCGAAGAGCGGCTACACCAGCTATACAGATACAGAAGCTGGTGTGTTATGCCGAAGGGCGGTTATACCGGCTATACAGATACAGAAGCTGGTGTGTTATGCCGAAGGGCGGTTATACCGGCTATACAGATACAGAAGCTGGTGTGTTACACCGAAGGGCGGTTATAGCGATACAGGTACTGTGGCACCTACCTTAGTTTGGGCATTCAGAATGTGAATGCCGAGACAGTTGACCCCAACGTGGACAGACACGATATGGCGAGAACTCCCGCTGACCGGCCGTGACATGATCTGTCCGCTGAAGAAGGCACAGCCGTACGTGGGGAAGTTCCAACACCTCTGCAGGTACAGGTACTGCAAGGTCTGCAGAACAATAGTGATACATGTGAATACATTATAGCGGCATCATGTGGCCTTGTGGCTACCATCAAGCCCGAGAGAGGGTGAGAGGGAGAGAGAGAGAGAGAGGAGGAGGGAGGGGGAGGAGGAGGAGAGAGAGGAGGAGAGGAGGAGG
>NW_017802458.1:336737-339096 GCF_001625305.1 Branchiostoma belcheri | reverse complement strand
GAGAGGGAGAGAGAGGGACAGAGGGGGAGAGAATTCCCTCAGATAGGATCGGCACTTGCTTCTAGGGTCTATCATCCTTCACTCAACTGCGACGGGGCCGACATCGTCTACCAGATACCTTTGACACAGTGTTGACATCACACTTCAAAGAAGCCACGTGACAAGTCTCACTGGGTCAGTCTACTGAGGAAGACCAGAGTGACTGGTCGAAAGCTCTAGGTGAGAGAATTTCTTTGTTTTCGATCAAAAGTTGTAACTTTAAACAAACCCTATTATTGGGGTCATGTGGCGCAACGGCAGCGTGCATGACTCGGAATCAATAGGTCCTGGGTTCAAGTCCTGACATGCCACCGATCTTGTGCCCTTGGGAAAGGCACTTTACACGACTTTCCCCACTAGACTCAAGTGAAAATGAGTATTGTCTGACTGTCCAGTATTCGTTTCTATGTGCGGGACACAACACCAGCAACAGCTGCCTCTGTTCTGCGTGTATAGCACTGTTGCAATTTCAATAAATCAAAATCAAATCAATCATACCTGTATGTCCTTGATACCCTGATGAGTTAACTGCTGGTGTTCAGCCAGGATCCCCTCAACCCAGTTCATGTTCCTGTTCCTCAGCTTGTGGCTGGGCAGGAGCAGCTTCAGGTTCAGGTCACTGTGGGTCAAGGTTCAGAGGGCAAGGTCATCAAAGGTCAAGGTTCAAATGTCAAGACAAACAGTGTGAAATGGTCTGAATGACAGGTGAGAAGTCTTTGCATGTGTATGGTTAAGTAGTTTCCAGTTTTGTATCAGTTATTTCGGTGTCATGAGCTCTTTAAGTGCTTGACAGACTAATAAACTGGTGGACGTACCAACTAATACCAGCTCAGAAAAGAACAAGAAATAGCCATGCCTTCAAATAACAGAGTTATGAACCAAGGATTGAGGTGTTCAAGAATTCATTCTTTCTATCGCAGAGTGGAACTTGCTGTCACCCAATTACAGTAGGGGCATTGTCATTAGATACCTTTAAACAACGTTTAGAGTTAAATGTTCAAGGGTTAGGTGTAACATAGTCAGCTGCCACCGCGCCGCGTGCCTGTGAAGCTGGTGTGTTACACCGAAGGGCGGTTATACTGGCTATACAGATACATGTACAGAAGCTGGTGTGTTACGCCGAAGGGTGGTTATACTGGCTATACAGATACAGAAGCTGGTGTGTTACGCCGAAGGGCGGTTATACCGGCTATACAGATACAGAAGCTGGTGTGTTACGCCGAAAGGCAGTTATACCGGCTATACAGGTACAGATATGTTCAGACAGATTACCCAGAGCTGACTTACTTGAGAAATCCAGGTTTGTGTCTGTTAGGGTCGTGGTCTCCGTATATGATCTGCATCATGACTCCGGCCATGGCCACAGTGTCCTCATCCGAACACGCGTACATCCCATGGAGCATGTTGGTCCGCGCCTCGTCAAATAACATCTTGATCGCCATTGGATCCTGCACCTGGATGTTAAAGGGAGGTAGCCAATCAGCTTGATTATAAGAAGGCTGCAACAATTCTATTTCTTGGATTTTTGCAGGGGATTAATTGAGCAGAATTGTGAAAAAAAAGGTATTTAGTGTGTCTACATAATGTTTACCTTGAAGTTCGCATATGGTCTAATCTGTTAATTCTTACTCAAACACATTCATAATATTATATATGGTCAGACAGGAGTCGAAATCCCTCCTGCTATAAAATTGCAACATGATGTAACCCAACACCAGTTACCATGGTGACAGATGTCTGGTTCAGGACATTGACCTTATTTATTTGAAGAAGAAGAAGAGGAAGAAACTGAACAAAAACAATGTTTTCCTTCGGTAAACATAAAACAAGACATTAGAGATTTCACACTTATGGAAAGCAGGCTCCCTCATAGTTTGGAGAAGAAGAAGAGGAAGAAACTGAGCAAAAACAATCTGTTTTCCTTTGGTAAACATAATAATAATAATAATACCTAACGTAGACATGTAAGATGGAGGAAGATTGATGCAGACCACTACGATTTAGTGGAACAAATCAAGTAATTAAGAATACATGTAAGTTTTCTAGTTTCCTTGTGTCTACTCTGTACCTTTCTCTCCACCTCCATGTGTAGTCGTGCGTCCCTTCTGACATACAGAAGTGGTGTTTCCTCCTCAGGGTTACAGTCTGTCAAACAAACAAACAAACAAACACCACACCTTTCTCTCCACCTCCATGTGTAGTCGTGCGTCCCTCCTGACATACAGAAGTGGTGTTTCCTCCTCAGGGTTACAGTCTGTCAAACAAACAAACAAACAAACAAACACCACACCTTTCTCTCCACCTCCATGTGTAGTCGTGC
>NW_017802458.1:295533-336717 GCF_001625305.1 Branchiostoma belcheri | reverse complement strand
CTTTATTGAGTGTGTAAAACTAAATTTTGGTTGTCTTGATTTTTCAGAACTTCAGCCAAGAAGACAAGTTGGACAACAGTTTTGGTAAGACTCCCTTATAGAGGTTTTAGTCTAGTGAAGTCAGTTAACAATTCTTTTCGTAATAAACTTACGTTATTAGCTATACTATTATACGAAGTTATACGACAGAAGTGGTGTTTCCTCCTCCTCAGGGTTACAGTCTGTCAAACAAACAAACAAACAAACAAACACCACACCTTTCTCTCCACCTCCATGTGTAGTCGTGCGTCCCTTCTGACATACAGAAGTGGTGTTTCCTCTTCAGGGTTACAGTCTGTCAAACAAACAAACAAACAAACAACACCATACCTTTCTCTCCACCTCCATGTGTAGTCGTGCGTCCCTCCTGACATACAGAAGTGGTGTTTCCTCCTCAGGGTTACAGTCTGTCAGTTCTCCCACTATCTCAGCCCAGTCCTTCAGATGGTGCAGAGGCTTGTGCTCCGGTTTCATCTGCAGAACTAAAGGAAGGAAATAAATGTTTAGAGTTAAACTTTTTGTCCAACACAAGAAGTTCTCTCACCTAGAGCTTTCGACCAGTCACTCTGGTCTTCCTCAGTAGACTGACCCAGTGAATCTTGTCACGTGGCTTCCTTGAAGTGTGACGTCAACACTGGGTCAAAGGTATGTGGTAGACCAATGTCATGAGAGAACTTTTTGTGTTGGATCTAAAGTTTTAACTCTAAACATGTGACTACCAAGTTGAACACAGATGAACTTTCATGATAGTAATAAATGTTTACTGAAAAGATTTTTGCCTGTTCTAAAAAAAAATCACCTTCTCCGAGGCTCTGGCCTGGGTGCCATCCTCTATAGTCGATAGTAGCTGGTGGTAACTATGGAGGATGGCACCCAGGCTGCCGACGCTCCATGGAACTCAAGAACTCAGTGCAGTGCCGACTAATAAATGCCGCAAAAGGCCAGTATGTGCCGGCTTGTCGTAGAAGTTCCTATGCACTACAACAATTCACAATACCAGCTTTAATTTGTGCTTCTGTGGTTTAGCATCATTTTTTGACTGGAATTTTTTTATTCGCCCTATTCGCCAGTGCGCACTACATTGTAGTTTGGGGGTCTTCAGAGCATATGTCATCCATAAAATTAAGTCAGTGTGGCCTATCCTGGATATGCTTAAGAAAAATGACGCCTATACTTTTTGTATTTTGTATAGCGTTGTTTGAGTTTTCTTTTTTGTATGTAACTTGATATACTTCTACATACAAGTATATGAATCAGCTTGTTGTACATGTACCTCATGCTGCGAGGCTGATTTTGGTAATAAAACTGTAAACTACTTACAGAGGTTCCTGGAGGCTATCCAGATGGCAAAAAGCTGTTTACAGGAGTCAGGAAAGTTGAGCTGGTTCAACATGATCTCCACCGTGGTGTTGTTCCCACTGATCAGACTCAGCTCCTTGTGGGAACCGTCCATCAGGTGGACTCGGATCTTCTGGTACTGTTGACGGAAAACAAAAATTAAAACAACATAAAAACTAGAAAAGTAATATTTGCAAAGCAAATGAATATGGTCTGCTCTGTTACTGTAATTCTTAATGAAATATGGTCAGACAGGAGTACTGTATAAATCCCTCCTGCTATAAAATTGCAACATGATGTAACCCAACACCAGTTACCATGGTGACAGATGTCAACAAATCAGGTCATTGGCCAGGTCAGAGGTTAGTGATTGGAATGGAAGAAGAAGAAGAAGAAACAGAGCAAAAACACGATGTTTTCCTTCGGTAAACATATCAATGTAAAAACTAGAAAGGTAACCTATTGCAAAGCAAATGCATAACGTTTACCTTCGCATATGGTCTGCTCTGTTAATTCTCACTCAAACACATTCATATAAATGGTCAGACAGGAGTATAAATCCCTCCTGCTATAAAATTGCAACGTGATGTAACCCAACACTAGTTACCATGGTGACAGACGTCTGGTTCAGGTTGAAAAAGAGTAAGGGCATGCCCCGGTGTGCGATGGTCCAAATACTCATCTGATTATTTACTACAGAGCCCAGGAAGAGTAGTGTGAAATTCCCACTAATGAAGATCCTAAACAAACAAACAAACAGACAAACAAACAAACAAACAAACATACAGGTTTATTGAGAGCCTCCTTCAGTAGAGTGGCAGCGTGCTCCCATTCATTCTGTTTGTTCTGTTCACACACATCCAGGGGAGTCTGGCCGTCTTTGTTCATGGCATTCTGACAGGGAAGAAAAGCAAAGTCAATCCACACTCTTATTAAAATGCACCAAGTTCGCCGCTCTCAAAACTCTGACCACCGAATTCGGATGTTGGAATTGACACTGTTACACTTTTTGTTTAGATATGCCAAATTTTGGAACATTTCACATTGAAATGTATGTTTTCTCAGGTGGGTATGACATAAAATATAACACGGTGTATTACGCATCACCCTCGGTCCCAGCCCTCCCACGAGTCAGATCTCCTTCTGGCCTCCACCGTTGGGCGATCTGACCCGCGGTCAGGCTGGTACCTCGGGCAATGCCCGAATACCCGGTGTTGTATTCTATATGCATCTTTTAACATTGTCCCTACATTGTACAAATCTATATGCTTGTGCATAATTTGAAGATTTTCTACAAGAAGTCTTGTGCGTTTCTTATACTTAATAATATGTAAAGTCCACACAATTCAGGAGTACTATGTACCCCTGCTATGTTGACTATTCTTAATAAAAATAAAAATAAAAATAAAAAATAAAAAAAAATTCATGACCCTACTATACTAGTAACTACGAATGATTTTATGTTGTAAACAAGCATCGAAATTCAGCCTTGTACATCACGGCTGACAACCATATATGCATGCTGTTGTTGATACAAATAAACCAATAAACAACAACAACAACAACAATCTCACCCTGTCTATCTCTGGATGTCTGAGTAGCAGCTGCACCAGTGCAGGATGACCACAGCCGGCTGCTATGTGCAGAGGTGTGCTCTTGTTCCTGTTCACCAGGTTAGGGTTACATTTCCCCTGTTCTAACAGTATCATACCTGCCTCCAACTGCCCATACCTATATGGTCAACATAAAATCACATGAAACAGTTACTAAGGCCACAGCAAGTAATTTCTATGGATCACATCAGTGTGTGCATTAATTTTCACCTGATTTTGGGGGGAAAAAAACAAGAAATTTCGTTGCCTTCTGACAGTGGTCAACATGCCAAAAATGGACAAAGATGTCTGTTGCCATGCCGGAAGGTGGATGGCAGATAACTATGAAGAGAGGAGACAAGAAAAGGGTCTGATTTAATGTTTTGTTTCTTACTTTGATGCAGTGATATGTGATGCTGGGTGTGTATATGTGATGTTCCCACTGAATAAAAACCATTTGTACGATGATTGAGTCAAAATTTTAAAATGTAGGAACCTTGTTTTTTTTGGCCCGCCTTGTTTTTTTTTGGCCCACCTTGTTTTTTTTCGCCCGCCCGCTCGCATTAGACTTGGAGTCTGCAGAGGATGTCATCTATAAAATTTACTTGCTGTGGCCTTAACAGAAATGACCAATCATAACACTTTATATTTAATACCATCTATACATTGGCTCCTGCACTTTGATTCAATTAACAGAAATGACCAATCACATTCTGTTCAATACCATCTATACATTGGGTCCTGCCCTGTGACACTATCTGTTCAATACCATCTTTTCATTGGGTCCTGCCTGTGATTCAATTAACAGAAAGGACCAATCACAACACTTTCTGTTCAATAGATAAAGTCCCTACCAGCAGGCATAGTGTATGGGTGCCCAGGACTCCTTGTCCATTGATCCAGCTGTGATTCAATTAACAGAAATGACCAATCACAACACTTTCTGTTCGGTACCTACCAGCAGGCATAGTGTATGGGTGCCCAGGACTCTTTATCCAGCTCCTGTACTGGTGTGCCTTTAGCCAGAAGGTCCTTGACTTTCTCCATATCACCTACAGAGATGGCCCTGTGCAGGGGGTATTCTTCCATCCAAGCCTTTTCTCTGGAGAGGGGAAACAAACAAGAAACTAGAAAAGTTACATTTGCAAAGCAAATGCATAATGTTTACCTTCGCATATGGTCTGCTCTGTTAACTCTTACTCAAACACATTCACATACATGTACTACAGTACTAGTACAAAATGTATATGGTGACAGGAGCAGAGCAGACCATAAAATTGCAACATAATGTAACCCAACACCAGTCACCATGGTGACAGACGTCAACAAATCATGTCATTGGTCAGGTCATAGGTCACTGTTTGGAGAAGAAGAGGAAGAAACGGAGCAAAAACAATATGTTTTCCTTCGGTAAACATAACTAGAGATAGAAAGTAACATTTGCAAAGCAAATGCATAAAACCTTCGCATATGGTCTGCTCTGTTAATTCTTACTCAAACACATTCATATATATGGTGACAGGAGTCTAAATCCCTCCTACTATAAAATTGCAACATTATGCAACCCAACACCAGTTACCATGGTGACAGACGTCAACAAATCACGTCATTGGCCAGGTCAGAGGTCAATGTTTGAAGAAGAAGAAGAAACATAGCAAAAACAATATGTTTTCCTTTGGTTAACATAATAAGTACTGAATACAAAACATGTTCATTTTTTGGTTAAAATGTTCATGCTCAAAAGTTTCTTACCTTCTTGGAGGTGAGTCTGCAGTTTTGTCTGGGACTTTGAGTTTACTGTAGTCTGGAGTTCCCATGCCATAGAACTTGTTCACCACATACGCATCAACCTGAGGGTAATGTGAAGAAAGATTTTAGGTGATTAAATTTCAGAAGTATGTAGAGTCACAACTAGTGCTGTGTACCTAAACCCACATTTAGGTTCAGGTCCAGATTCAAGTCCAGAGGTTTAGGTTCAGTTCCGGACTCGTAAGTCTGGACCTAAACCCATGGCATATACAAAAAATTGCAACCTTGCAATGTTGTCTGGGCAAAACTGTGACCACATAACATGGAGGCTGATACTTGACGATGCCCGATGGCAATGTTTTCTTCGTTTTGCAGCACAGATTCTGCAATCTATCATTCTGTGGAAGGTTTTAGGTGGTCTGGGAAGAAAAAGGGTAATACATGTGACATTGTTTTTTTGGTAATAAATCCGGAATCAGTTCTTGACTTTTAGGTTTTTTTTACTTGAACCTAAACATTTTGCAAGTCCAGAACCGGTCCAACAAACCGGTACACGGCACTAGTCACAACTTTGCGTCACCTGGGTTTTTTCAATGGACCACTGAAAATACGCACACTGTCAGCTCTATACATATACTACAGTAACTAGAATATGATACACATGTACAACACAGTAACAGGTACAACATGTACTTCTTTGAATTAATTCACATTACAGAAAGGTAACAATAAAATATTTTTGGCACCACCACAGGGCTGCAAGGGGAACCTACCTGGTTTGTATACTTCAGGTCAGACCCAAATTTATTAACATTACAAAAGCGTTACAAGCAAAAGTTCCACACTAGAATATTTTTGGCATCACCACAGGGGTGGAGACATATAGTTAAGACTGCTTGGGGAACCTACCTGGTTTGTATACTTCAGGTCGGACCCAAATTTATTAACATTACAAAAGAGTTACAAGCAAAAGTTCAACACTAGAATATTTTGGCATCACCACAGGGGTGGAGACATATAGTTGAGATTTAAAGGGGAACCTACCTGGTTTGTATACCTCAGGTCAGACCCAAATTCATTATTACAAAAGAGTTACAAGCAAAATTTCAACACTAAAATATTTTTGGCATCACCACAGGGGTGGAGACATATAGTTAAGACTTAAAGGGGAGCCTATTTGGTTTGTATACTTCAGGTCAGACCCAAATTCATTAACATTACAAAAGAGTTACAAGCAAAAGTTCAACACTAGAATATTTTGGCATCACCACAGGGGTGGAGACATATAGTTGAGACTTAAGGGGAGCCTACCTGGTTTGTATACTTCAGGTCCGACCCAAACACCGGGTTGATAATAACGATATCACACTTCTCCACCTCCATCATCCGCGCCATGGCTTCCTCGGGCGTTGGCATCTTGTCTCCATGGTGATCTGAGCCGTGAGAGTACGCCGGGTTCAGCACGTTCATCTTTATTCTCTCCAGCGCCGAGGGTCGGAAGAGAGCTTCCACTGCGTGTGGGACTGAGTGTTGTTCCTTCAGCCAACTGTGCATTTGAACAGAAGATATGACCTACAGTCATCGTATGATTACAAACTGGGGGCTAGTGCTGTGTACTGGTTTGCTGGACCGGTTCTGGACTTGTAAGAATGTTTAGGTTCAAGTCCAAAAAACTAAAAGTCAAGAACCGATTCCGGATCTATTACCCAAAAAAAAAATTTCACACACCACTTTTCTTTCCAAATCACCTTAAACCTACTGTAGATTGCAAAATCTGTGCTGCAAAATGAAGAAAACATTGTTATCGGGCATTATCAAGTGTCAGCCTCCATGTTATGTGGCCAAAATTTTGTCCAAAGAAGATTGCAAGGTTGCCAACATGCAGTTTTGTATAATATGCCATGGGTTTAGGTATGGACTTACGAGTCCGGAACTGAACATAAACCTCTGGACTTGAATCCGGGCCTGTACCTAAATGTGGGTTTAGGTACACAGCACTACTGAGGACCATTCTTGGAATGTGTTTTATTATGTTTACCGAAGGAAAACAATATTATTATTTTCCCTATGTTTCCTCTTCCTCTTCTTCTTCTCCCAACCAATAAGGTCAATGACCTGAACCAGACGTCTGTCACCATGGTAACTAGTGTTGGGTTACATTATGTTGCAATTTTATAGCAGGAGGGATTTAGACTCCTGTCTGATTATGTGTATGAATGTGTTTAAGTAAGAATTAACAGACCATATGCAAAGGTAAACATTATGCATTTGCTTTGAAAATGTTACTTTTCTAGTGTTAGTGTTGACTTACTGGTCAAGTGTCCTGAGCATCCTGGACGTTAGGGTTGGAAAGTGACCATGACCTTCAGCACACACCCTCAGGATGTCCTGTAGGCAGCAGAAACTGGGCTGGGACGGGTCCGATGGCATGCTCAACTGGTCTGTAACAACAAATGATTCACACGTAAAAAATCCACACTTCTGTTACTCGCAAACAGACACGCATTAGTAGTAAGGTCTTGTGCTTTTTTTTTCTTTTTGTTTCACATAACCGGTAAACCGCTTTTTAGGCATAGCACACCAGTTTTGTACATGTAAGTACAAGCTGCATAAGACCAGACTGTAAGGTTTGAACCACTCACACCGGGAAGGTCCCCTACTCTTTTAGATAAGTGTGGTGGGTTCTTTATGTGTGTGGCGTGTGGCTCTCAAAAACACGGGACCTCCATTTAACGTCCTATCCGAGGGACGTCCCTAACCGAAGCTAGGTACTCATTTACACCTGAGTGAAGTAAGGAAAGTCATGTGAAGTGCCTTTCTCAAGGGCACAAGATCGGTGTCATCGGGTGGGATTCAAACCCGGTACCTCTTGGGTCTGAGCCAAACACTCTACCGTTACGTCACACAACTCCACGTACCAACCCTTAGATATAAAAGGTGATATCCATTCACTCATGGCATTTAGCAATGCCATACCTACTTTTCTTCTTTCTTTTATTGTTTCTTTTGTAGAATACATGGTTCTGTTTTTTCTATATCATCAAACTCATTTTGATGTAATGTAAGGTCAATGACCTGAACCAGACATCTGTCAACATGGTAACTAGTTTTGGGTTACATCATGTTGCAATTTTATAGCAGGAGGGATTTAGACTCCTGTATGACCATCTGTATGAATGAGTAAGAATTAACAGAACAGACCATATGCGAAGGTAAACATTCATGCATTTGCTTTGCAAATGTTACCATGCATACATACATGTATGTTTCTGTGTTTTCTATATCATCAAACTCATTTAGATGTAATGTACCTTTTGATGCGACTGGTACCACATATAGGAAGGCCTTCTTGTTACTCCTGATGTCTCTGCCTGCTATTTCATCCTCTGCAAACCTGGCTATCTGTACTGCTCTCTTTCCTGAAAAAAAAAAGATATATGTAAATTTAATACAGTGTTTACACACTGGCTTTGGCCTGCAATGTCATTCCAATTTTTGGAGTGTCTAGCCCAAAACATACATTTAGTATATACATTGTACATCATCATGATGAAATATCACATTTTAGATACCTAGGTAAGGCCTTGCTGATTTGATTATATGGATGACATCCTCGCGTGCATGAATTTTTAGCCGTTTCCAAAAAAAAAAGTTTTCAACCATACTGTAAATCATACAAAATGAGCAAATATGTACCGTAAGTTGCAAAAAAAATATTGGAAAACGATACCAATGTCGTGCAATGCTATAATCAAACAAAAAGGACGAAAATGTAAAGAAATGAATTTGAAGAGATTATTCGCTAAACCATATTCTGTGTCATTTGTTCAACCTTCATGACCATTGTGGATTTCATCATGAATGTAACTTTTTTATTGCTAAACTTTTTTTTTTTTATTTGCACGCTTGCATCAGTTTTGGAGTTTCCAGAGGATATCACCCATATAATCACATCAACAAAGAAGTTGATGATGAAATTATGCATCTGAGTGAGTGACTATTGCATACATGTTGCAATAACTGAAATCCTAAGCAACCAAGATAGGCTACAATTGCATTTGAAAAGAGATGACAAGGACTACCTACTGCTCACATACCTCTGAGTCCCTGCATTTTGGAAGAGGACTTCTTGGTGGCATCATAAACATACTCCAGCACTTGTCTGTTTGGGTCTTCTCCTCCTCTTATTCTCATGTGCAATAAACCTGGAATACAAGCAATTACAGTAAAATTTTATGTCATCAATACTACACAACAACTAAGAACATAATGACACATAATAACTGCTTCACATTAGCACATTTGAATCAGTATTTCATACTCTGACTCTGAGTGTAACTGTTTAAAACTGCAGAAACAAGCTTAAGCCCCAAGATGAGTCCTTTATTTTCTGGGTGGTACCCTAAAAATCAGCCCAGGACCCTTCTTGTAACCATTTTCTGTCAGAATTTGGGTATTTTTGCTCCATGAGGGTCAAGATGCATTGGGATAGTGTGGTTTCAACTTAGTATGTACATTGTAGATAACGAGAAGTGACTGGAATATTGACTTTGAAAAATCTGGTTTCCAAGCTTGAAAAACTACATTAAATGCCTTTCAAATAACGGGAACATGCACAAACATGTCAACAATTGTTCGACTTTGTAATTTGTATTGCACTGTATTTATATTGTTGTGTTTGGGAGGACAACTTGTAAAGGTGTCAATACACCTGTTTTGTCCTCCCTTCCACTTGTATGTTTGTACTTGTGGTGAATTCTAATAAACCAATAAACAAACAAATAAACAAATACTTCCATCCCTTTAAAAATCACAAGATTTCAAATTGCTAAATCATTTTCAACCTTCTTTAACCAATTACACAATAGATATTTGGTAGCCAAATGGCTACTTCAGTGTTATTTAAAAGTGTAGCTAGATTCTTTTACTAAGTAGCAGAAATTTTGTACCTTTGACTGTCCTTTGTGGATCTCCCAGCTTGTCCTCCATAAGAATGACTTCATACCACTTGGCTTTGTAGTCGGATGATGACAGGGAAGTCTTGACTTTGGGACGAACAACTGCAATGTACGCACTGACCGACATGGCTCAAGTCTAGTGTCCAACATCAAGCCACTGGACAAAAACAAATTTTTCATTTATTTATTTGCACAAATAAAAAGACAAACATTAATTAACAAATATGAAAAAAAACAGTGTGCAGGAGGAGGAAAGAAGCAAGGCTTGTACAATGTCCTCCTCGTTGAAACTTAGGAAATATTAATCATGAAACTAATATTATAAATAAACTACATAACACCTAGACATAACAGAACAAAACTGATTCAGTTCGGTGTATAAAAAATAGGCAAACGTAATGCTTATGTGACAAAAATTAAAAAAAAGACATGAAAGTAATGTATGCTAGAATTTAATACAACTGAAAATTTACACAACGGGAATGAAAAAAAAGAAGAGCAAATTATACAGATGAGTGGTTGTTGTATCAGTTCAGTTCCTGTTGTTTTTCACTTTAAAAAAATTCAAATTTAAGTTATTTAATTAAGGCCCTCAAAATACAAAATTGCATGTGGTAACAATATAGCTGGCCATTTAGAAAGAATGCTAATTATAATATTTGAAAACAAATAATTAAATGCCAGAATCAATGAAGCGAAACAATTACACAAAAATTATGTTTAAAGGACGAATATAGATGTACAAAATTATGTCATGTGTGGATTTTTTTGAGACAAAAACAACAATAGTTTTGTTGACAGGCACTTGTGCAACCGGACAGTTGGGTGAAACGTTGTCATATCAATCAAAATGACCAGCCCCTTGTGGTTTCAGTGGCCGGAGTGGTGTCTGGTCAAGCCGTCGGACAGCTGCAAACCGGCAATTATTTATTACTAGGCGTGTAACGCCCTAGGACAATTTTGCAAAGCTCGGAAAGGGACCGTTATTTTGTGCCATTTTCCGTTTAAACAAGCATTTTCAGACATAAAAACTCGAATTTATCTCAATAATAAGGTCCCTTATGTTGTAGACCATTGTAAGAGTTACAAAAAGAACCTAAACGTACCTTATTTCTGCAGAAATTCACTTTTGTTTGTGTTGACGAAAAAATTTTGGTCGCCTTGCCGCCATGTTGGACTTTCCCCTCTTTGGGATATACCATTCCGTACTAAGAACAGGGGCGACTTGCAGAAAAACATAATTAGGAACTGTAGGACTAGAAATATTTTCATCATATATGGTATGAATATTTACAGTTGAATATACTATTTAAATATTAATCTGTAAGGATTTAAGTACTGTGGTACTTTTTTGTCATTTTCTATTGTAGAAAATAAAATTACCCCCCTCTTTCATTAGGATATATGAATCGTCTATCTAAGGTTAAATGAGGTCATGTGGGAGGAATGACAACATCAGAAAAAAAAGAAAATATCAAATCGAATATAATTTCTTTAATTAGCCATTACTCAAACGCATTGAAGTAAGATAACTGACAAAATTAAAATATGGCATTTTTTTAAATGAAAAACTGTTGTGAAAAATTCTTATTTAGTCATAGAATTGACATATATTTTCTACGTTTTGCGGCGTTCAGGGATTTTTATTTGTTTACTAAAGAAAGTTTGTTTTTCCACAGTAAGGTGTGGCATGGGGCCCGCTATACCCGGCCTTAGAACTTTGACCAGATAAAAAAGCCATTTAAACCGTCATAATATGGCGATTGGACCCGGAAACTAGCAGCAGAATTGTACAAAGTAAGTCTTAACTCTTAAGGGGTATCTTTTGTTTTAAGGGTATAGGCGGGAAATTTGACAGAAAACATGGTCATATTTTCTCATAACTTTTTGTTTGTTTGAACTTAAATTTTAATGACCGTTAGTCCATGTATCAGGTGACATGTACACTGTACACTGGACTTGAAATTTATCTGAAATGGCTAACGTTGTATTATAACTTATGTTACTATGTAATAATTTTGCTTGAATATTCAAATGTTATGTTGTGTAACGTTAACATTCTAATATTTTTATAATCATACCTCTTGTTTTATTGTTGATTTATGTTTTTCTGTTAGAACAATACGAGATTTTTTAAATTTTATGTACTTCATATTCACAACAAAAACAAGGCTCATGAGAGCCACTCAAATGTTTTGAGTTACTGTTTAGACAGTGAGGACAGATGTTTGTTGGCCTTTATAGACTTGAAAAGGTTATACCCATTTGGCAAACAATATAGATAGTTATAGTTAGAGATAGAGATACTTAATTCATCAAAAATGTTCAAGTCAAGACAATGTGTTAAGGATACTTTCGAAGATTTGTACAGGAAATTCCACTTTACTTCAGTGAAGTTCAGACCTTTTTAAGCAGGAAATTCCATAAGGCTAAGATTTTAGAACAACAAGGGAGGCACCTAATACTGGGTTCTGGTTCTACAATGTTCATTTGTATCCTTTGTGGCTATATATTATAATACCTTTTTTGTACTCTCATGTTCTCTCACCACTAGAATTTCTTAAGGGTACAAAAAGCCTCAAAAACACTTGGACCTTTATACATCTGCTTGGAGATTAGTAAAGTACCATACAGATACCATAGCTGTGACGTGGCCATATCAGTACAAATCCTGCATTGTTAGATGAACCCAGCATATAGGGTTACACAGAATGCAGTGGAGCATAACACAGTGTACAGTCACCAAGATAATATCTGTGTGGGGTACAGGTAGGGCTCGAAATGTCCCGATAGCCAGTGACCACTAAAATTTTAGCTGGCACAGCTAAAAAAACAATTTGGGACATTTTGGGTACAATAGAAAAATAATCAACATCAGATCTAGAATGTCAGCCCTTCTTTTTGTTTGGCTCTGGAAAAATCTTCCAAATTTCCCGTTTACTCTGCAATTATAGCGCGCCTGGAAGTCAGAATGTAAGCAAAATAAAACTGACTTCAAGTTCACTTCCTGAAAAACAGGTTGGGACATGTACAGTTCATCCTCACTTCGGGACAATTGAAATTTATTTTGGGGACAGTGCTGGGACAATAGGAAAAAAATTTAATTTCGAGGCCTGACAGTAAATATAAGATATCACTTCAATTTAAAGTACATGTAAGTGGGTGAGGTGCGTAGCTGCATTCCTGCATTTTGTGCATTCCTTAAAGATTACAATTAACAATTTGTCGAAGTATTATCATCAAAATAAGAAGGCGTAACTCGTAAAACATTGAAGGCACCAACAAATCACCCATGTGATCCTTTGCCTTTCCTGGACAAGCAAAGAGTCATGTTTCAGTAATCTCCAAGTAGATATTGGGAGTGGAAGATCGTATTGTTCCAGACTATATACTTGCAATTCTACAACAATCCTTCAGTAACAATGTTTGTAACATATTGTATTATAAATATAGGTATCTAACATATTGTAAGATACATATTATACGTACCAAGTCCATATGTAAGATATATGATGTACCTTTCAGAAATTTAATACAATCATTGTATTCGTGTTCTCTGAATATTTCAAAACATTTATCAATATTTTAGCATTGGGGGTAGTTATTCATAGTTATCTGCCATCCACCTTCCGGCATGGCAACAGACATCTTTGCCCATTTTCGGCATGTTGACCACTGTCAGAGGGCAACAAAATTCCTTTTTTTTCTCCCAAATCAGGCAAAAACTAATGCGTGCGCTGATGTCATCCATACAAATTACTTGCTGTGGCCTTATTAGTAGTGTTGAGATGCTCTCTGGGTACGAGAAATGTTGAGATGTTCCCTGGGTTTAAGAAGTGTTGAGATGTTCCCTGGGTTTAAGAAGTGTTGAGATGTTCCCTGGGTTTAAGAAGTGTTGAGATGTTCCCTGGTTACGAGAAGTGTTGTGATGTTCCCTGGGTATGAGAAGAAGTGTTGAGATGTTCCCTGGGTATGCAGTATTTGTTTTGAGCACTTGGGTGGAGAATGCTGGGAACACCACACTGTGGGCTTTACAAACAGGTTCATGTCATTCCTGTCTGTGGGCTTTACCTGGAATGTGAGAGGTGGAATGTCCTTTAAATGTCAGCAGATTCCCCCTGTTGCCATGGCAAAATTATCAGGACTGTTTCGTAGCTTAAATCTTAGGTATCATGTCCCCCTAAAGTTTAAATGATCAGTGATTTAAGTCATTTTTACCAGAAGATATGGACTGTAAAAATTAATCTCCAAGCAGATACAGGGACACTTAAGAAAAAAAATCACCTGAATTATTGAAATTGAAAGCTTTATTTTTATCTCTCAACAGATATTATATAAGGCAGTTTTTTCTAAAACTTAATGTTTTTGAGAATAATAAATTAAATATATATCTGTATTTTTCTCTCTTTGTCTTTCCCTTACAAAGACTTACTTGAAAAACTGCAACAAAAACTCCAGTAAAATACTGAACTAATACTAAGTACAACAGAGATATAGATGAAAGTTTTCTTCATTTTATTACTGTGTTTCTGAAAAAAAAAGGAGGGCCTGCAAGCCCTTTTTCGTAAGGTGTAATCAGGCCGGTTTAGACTTGGTAATTCATAGGCAGCCTCATCAAAAATCAACGTAATTCGTAATTGGACATTAGCCGCAAATCGTTAAGTCGTAATCAGCTCTGAAACTTTAACGTAATTCGTAATAGGCGGTGAAAATTTTGCGTAATTCGTAATCACTACCCCCCCTTGCAGGCCCTCAAAAAGGGCTTAGAAAGTCAGAATCGTGTTACTTAAAACCCCCACTATATAGAGCTGTACTTATTCAATAAAAATTGGCAAATGCAGTTATGTAGGCTTTTATATTATTATAAACTTCACTCACTAATAGGTTACCCCATTACATGTGATACGTACTCATGTCTCTGACATGTCCATGTTAGAACTGTATGTTTACCTTGAAGAGGTGTCCGGTTGCCTCCCTCAGTGTACTCAGTGACTGGACACCCTCCCTTGAACTTCTGCATCAGGGCTCGAAATTCACTTTTGAGAATAGGGAACTCGCACTGATGCACCCAACCTAAAAAATTAGGTGCACAAAATTTTTTGGATGCACCATATGAAACAAAACCTAATTGCAGGTCTTACTGTTCCTCTTCTGAGCTTGAATCTAAAATGAGAGCTAACTTCAAAATCTTAAACAAGTACTACAACAAAGATTCTAGTATTTTTCTGATATACTTAGAGACCAAGAATATCCTGTATACTATTATACATTTCTAATGTTAGAAATTCCTACAAAAATATTTGGGTGCACCAGTGCACCCACAGAAAAAAATTGGGTGCACAGCTCCTGAATTTTGGGTGCACTAAGGTGCACAATGCATTGCACTCAGTATTTCGAGCCCTGGCATGCAAATGACCTCAACAGAAAGGCAGTCTCGACCGTTACTTGAACAAACCGGGGGTGTTTTTACAGTGTGTTCGTGGCGTACGGAACATGAATGTACAATAGGAACAGCTGCGTATAATTCCAATCAGGAAATGTAACTTGAAGCTACAATTTAGTACAAAATCAGCTGATATTCTGAAGCCAAGGCTCAATCTAGAAGGAGGTCTGATCATACACTGTTTTCCAGAGCATCAAATGTAAGTATTTAAATTGTGATCCTGGTTTTGTTTTGAATTTTTTTTAATAAGAAGTACTTCAATGCAAGGCCTATATGACCACTTCTCGGCATTGAACTTAAGAAAGATGAAAGAAACATGGCTATGTCTAGTTTGATTTGAAAGCCTGTAGTGTAGGTTGGTGGGAAACACTTGTCAGGGAGAGAATTCCAAAGCTTGGCCGTAGAGGGAAAGAAACTGTCACTGTAAAAAGATTTCAAACAAGGAATTTGGACGGTGAATTTTAAGTTGTTGTTTTTCATGTCATTCAGATTATGATACAGCCAAGATCTGAGCTATAATTTTAGAAATAATAGTAGTCCTGATGTTATAATATAATGTATAATGACAGAAAATACTACATATATTTTCAAAATGAGGGTATTAGATTATTAGTTTCAAAGTTTTTATCAAAAGTTTGTGCTCTGCAAATGTAGAATTCTGAATTAACAAAAGTAATCGTATCTGATGTTAATATGATATTATACAATGTATAATGACAGTGAAATACTAAATTTTAAAAAAGGAGGGATACAATTCAATATTTTTTCTGAAGAAATCCGAGAACCAACAAATTAAATTAGTGTGGCCTTTAAAAGCCTAACACAAAAGTGTGATATTAGTTAAGCTTTATCTTATAAGTCTTGACCACAAGTATATAGTATTACACATGTTGACAAGGGTCATTTGGTCAGTTAGTGACCTGAAAAACCTTGGTCCACTATTCAGGACAGTAACACATAACTGTGAGGAGCTATAATATCTTTAAGACAGCCTTCTAATGCTTGACCTGCTTAAGTCTGAGAGACCGCGTCTTGGCACATTTCTTACCAAATAAGACGGACTCCAAGGACTAACTTCAGGGACACTTGACTTCGGGTTTTAAGTTTTCTCACAAGGCACGTTTTCTGACACGTGGAAAAAATTTAGCCATTTTTTTTCAAATATTGTCATTTTTTGTTTGCAAACAAAAGTTTGAAACATCTAAGTACCCATTCTACTGAGATATTTTTAAAAGGATGTACAAAAATTTGAAAGGAATATTAAACTTATAATTTTTTTTAAAAATAGATAATTTCAGCAATATTATATGTTCTTACTAGTAAATGTTCTTACTAAATGTTCTTACTAAATGTTCTTACTAAATGTTCTTACTAAATGTTCTTACTAAATGTTCTTACTAAATGTTCTTACTAAATGTTCTTACTAAATGTTCTTACTAAATGTTCTTACTAAATGTTCTTACTAAATGCCAATTCAAAAATCGAGGGTAGATTTTTTCAAATATTCTCAGGTTTTGTTTGCAAACAAAGTTCTACTCATTCTACCTTGATATTTTTGAAAGGATGAACATTGGAAGGAATATTAAACATCATATTCAAAAATAGATTATTTCGTCAATATTATGTTCATACTAAATGCCATATATTTTAGCTGCAGTCAACAGGTCAAATATAAAATCATAAACCTTCAACTTCAACCAAGACATTTAGTATCAAACAATAATCTTGACCCCCCACCCAAGTGGCAATAAATATTGTCCTTCTGGTTTCAGCCAGTTCAAACCAGTTGACACTAGTTCATGCGAGAGTCTGCTAATGTCCAAGAAGCACTCTTTGCTAGACAGATGACTTCAAGTTCAACCAAGACATTTAGTATCAAACAATAGTCTTAACCCCCAGCTCAAGTGCCAATAAATTTATGTCCTTCTGGTTCCAGCCAGTTCAGACCAGTTGACACTAGTTCATGCGAGAGTCTGCTAATGTCCAAGAAGCACTCTTGGCTAGACAGATGACTTCAAGTTCAACCAAGACATGTACATTTAGTATCAAACAATAATCTTGACCCCCAGTTTCAGTGGAAATAAATATTGTCCTTCTGGTTCCAGCCAGTTCAGACCAGTTGATGCCAGTACATGCATGTGAGAGTCTGCGAATTTCCAAGAAGCACTGACTTGCGCTAGACAGATGACTGAGTGTGCTACCTACGTAGTGTCTCAACCTTTTCTTGGTAGGACAGGAAAAAAGGCCGACTTTGAAATTGAAGAGACTACGTTAGTTTGTATTGGCTCGGGTGCGGAAGTCTGGACTTCCCTTCTAGTTAAAAGCACTCTGTCTGTGTCATAAGAGAAGTTGTTGTTTTTATAATGGGCAATAAGACTGCATGTGACTGTGAGGGTATGCACTTATGTGACAGGCCTCGAAATCAACTTTTCTTCCAGTATTGTCCCGGCACTGTCCCAAAAATAAATTTCAGTTGTCCCGAAGTGAGGATGAACTGTCCCAATCTGTTTTGGGGGGGAAGTTAAAGAATTTGTATGACTTAACTTGGAGGCAACTTTTTTAATAATAATTGTTCACTCCCAGGTGCACTATAATTGCAGAGTAGACAGGAAAGTTGGGGGGACTTTTCCGGATCAAAAAGCCGGGACGTGTGCCTGATTAACAAAAGAATGGCTGACATTCTGATGTTGAATATTTTTCTATTGTCCCAAAAATGTCCCAAAGTGTCTTTTTACTAGTAGTTGTTCCAGCCTAAATTCTAGTGGTCAGTGGACCACCTTTAATTTCAAGCCCTAAGTGAGACTCAGAGATGGTCACAAGGTGATGTCATCATCATACACTGATGTAAGGGACTATTAAAAAGAAATTAACTCACCAGAAATTTTCGACTGAATCGCTCAGTCTTCATCAGCTTTATGACTTAAAAAGTCATGTGTCCACAGCACTTAAAGCTGAAAGAAGACTGAACAATTCAGTCGAAAAGTTCTGGTGAGTTTTTGAGTTTTGAGTTGGAGAACAGTCTAATTTTCTTCAATTGAACTTTCATGCTAGTATTAGACATTTTTCAGAAGGAGCAGGTTGGCAGAACATACTGCGCCTGTGCGAAACCCTGATTATTGACGGTTTTCGGTGGATTTTTGATCGACGTTGTACCAGAATTTTGCCTGTTGCAGAGGACATCTTTTCCGACACAACATTTGGAAACTACATGTACAAACGGGATGTTAACCCTATATGACTATATGTGCGAATACGACCTTCTGAGACGTTTTACCGAATGCTGTGCACAATACATTACAGTCAGTGTCGTTCTGTGCAGGTGAAGTACGTTCTGCCGACATGAGAAGGCCTTGATAATACTGTAATGAATCCTGGTAGATTTATGCCTAGGAAAACAATGTTGTGTTTCCTGTTTCAGTCCTGAAAAAATTAGAGTCGGTGGCTAGGAATTATCTTTTTTTTCTTCCTTTAAATTTTTTATTTTACCTTGGCTAGTGATCCAACTCATCATACAATACAGTTTAACAAAGTAAAACATGCAAATGAGGACACTCAGTATGTTTTTAATATGATGACAATGTTGGAAAACCGATTGTACAGTGTTTCATCTCTCAGGTGTCAGATCACAGAGCTAGAAAAGGTTGATCAGCTCAAAAAAAAGTATGTATTTGCTGGAATTCACAACAAAAAAAGACTAGGGTCGGCAGGTATTTCTTCGGGAAACAGGAAACAATTTTTTTTTAGGCCTTATGCAAGTTGACGTTAAAGTCTGTGTGATGTCATAACCTGTACTTTGATGATCACTACTTGCTGATTTTGGAATGGGGTTTGCCAATGAATACACTTTCCACAGAGTTGACGCCAGTACATCTACGTCACTGGCGACCACAGAAATGTTGTTTCTACTCAATAGCTTTAAAGCACTGCGTCAGAGGAAGGAAACGATTTTGTAACAAAGTGCTTTCGTGGAAATGAGTCTGACATAATGTCTAGAAGGTGTGCTTTTTCAGACAAGGTGTTGTTTGTAATATTAAGAATATATGAACTGAAGGACCTGAATGAATAACATAGTAACGAACTGAACATGCTAGCGCTGCTCATTCAACCTTTTGCAGTGACTGGACAGTGTGACTGTGAATGAATAGAAGATTACAGTAATGTGCAAAGGAAGCCTTACATGTAGTTGACCATCATCTTCTATATGGTAAGTAGTATTTTGTTTTTGCAGCTTTTTCCTTTTTAAATTTTTTGCTAGGTGTCCATTTTTTTATTGTATGCGGTGCACAAGCTTTTCAGGGGGGGGGGCTTTTTTAAAATTTATAATATTCTCAAACACTACCTTCAGTAAACCATCATTTTTGTATTTATAGTAAGGCTGAAGGGAGGCATGTGTGCATGGCTTGGGTTGGGAGTGGAAAAAAATTGGGTGTCTTTACTGACTTAAGGGTGCCTACCAAAAAAGGAGCCCAGCGTCCGATTTCTTATTATTTTCAGTACAGGGAGTTCAAAAGACACCCTGGACACCCCCCAGCTAGCTAAAATCCTGTTGCATAAATAATTATATCTGAGATATAGAAATCATACTTAGATTTTGTTATCTTCCTTTTCTTTCTTTTTTCTTTGAAGTTCCTTCAACAGCAGGAAACTTGCATTGGAGGAACATGAAATATGTCATTTGTGTTATACATTGCTAACGTTCTTTGACAGTTGACAGTGAGCATGACCTTAGAGTACCTAACAGGTACGCAGAATGACCGGCAATAACCTTTTGTATTTGTGTTTAAATGGTGCGTTAAGCTGTGAACTGCTTTCTGGGAAAAGCTGCTTACAAGTGCTTTTCAGCATAACTTGCATAATATGTTTGCCTTGGTGAAAGGTGTCACTTTCATAGACCACTGAAAAAATACAAACAATCCAGTACGTTATGTGTAACATATGCATAGACCAACCAATGTTGGTATGCCAAGCATTTTAACAATATTTCATAGGCCAACTTGTGATATTTTCCTTCGGGGATGCTGCAATTTGTTTAAAGGCCACAGCAAGTAATTTTATGGATGACATCAGCGCACGCATTAATTTTCGCCTGATTTTGGGGAAAAAAAACAAGAAATTTTGTTGCCCTCTGACAGTGGTCAACATACCGAAAATGGGCAAAGATGTCTGTTGCCATGCCGGAAGGTGGATGGCAGATAAATATGAAGACAGGAGACAAGAAAATACTCTGATTCAATGTCTTGTTTTTTTACTTTGATGCATTGATATGTGATGCTGGCTGTGTATATATGTACATTTGTATATGTGATGTTTCTACTAAATCAAAACCATTTGTACAATGATTGAGTCAACATTTGAGAATGTAGGAACCTTGTTTTTTCGGCCCGCCTTGTTTTTTTTTGCCTGCTCGCATTAGATTTGGAGTCTGCGGAGGATGTCATCCATAAAATTTACTTGCTGTGGCCTAACTTTCATGATCAGCCACTGGCCCAAACGCTGGCGCCACACCCGTCACTAACATGTATGTCAGACAGTTTGCTGACATCATGATTTTTTTCTCCATATGAATCCCAAATATTTTGTAAGGCCACAGCATGTAAATTTTATGGATGACATCCTCCACAGACTCCAAATCTAATGCGAGCGGGTGAAAAAAAAAACGATGGGCCAAAAAAAACAAGGTTTCTACATTTTGACTCAATCATTGTAGAAATGGTTTTGATTCAGTGGGAACATCACATATACACAGCCAGCATCACATATCACAGCATCAAACTATAGCTAAAAAACAAGACATTGAATCAGAGTCTTTTCTTGTCGCCTGTCTTCATATTTATCTGCCATCCACCTTCCGGCATGGCAACAGACTTTTTTGCCCATTTTTGGCATTTTGACCACTGTCAGAAGGCAACAAAATTTCTTGTGTTTTTTTTTTCAAAATCAGGTGAAAATTAATGCACATGCTGATGTCATCCATAAAAATTACTTGCTGTGGCCTGAAGAAAGCTCCTGCTGTCCAAATGCCTTTTAGCTTCTGACAACACCGTTTCATAACACGACTTGTTTTTGAAGACTTTTAAACGTATTCCTTGGAATGAACTTATGTAACCCCAAAGACATTTGAGCAGACTAACATGAGGTAACCTGGACAAATGTTACGTGGCTTAGACACGCAACCTTGCCATGAAATACTTGTTTACGCGGCAGACATGTTTGCCTGGACATGCTGTGCGATGTTGACCCAAATACCTTCGGAGAAAGCCCTCGCGGCCTTGTTGTCACGTTCCTCGAACGTGTGCTTCGCTGTCTTCCCATTCGCTGCCTTCTTGACAGCTGGCATGGGCAGCATAGTTCAGTGATACCGCTGTCTCTGAGCTGTGCAGCGCTGTTCAGTTTTTCCACTGTTACTGTACCGATCAACACATATGGACGATCACTTCAGAATTGTCGTTCCTAGTTGTTTCATTCAGCCCAGAGAGCAGCCATGTTTTGCCTTGGTAAGTTGATGTCTTTATTGAGTGTGTAAAACTAAATTTTGGTTGTCTTGTATTTTTCAGAACTTCAGCCAAGAAGACAAGTTGGACAACAGTTTTGGAAGACTCCCTTATAGAGGTTTTAGTCTAGTGAAGTCAGTAACAATTCTTTTCAACAATGTGTTAGTAACATATATTACCTTATTAAGTGTATATAATTGCTACGTATACATGTATATACGTTGTTTATTTGTTTGTTTTGTATTACCGGTAAAAAGAAACCATCTTTTATTAGGTGTATTCCCACCAGTTTTGTACATGCGACTTTTCTCAGTAATTTTTTGTCAGTAATTTGTGACTGAAAGTTTTATTGTGGACCTTGTTCATTTTTTGTACATGAGACTTTTGTCAATAACTTTTTGTCAGTAATTTATGACTGACAGTTTATTGTGGAACTTGTTCATTTTTTTTGTACGACTTTTGCCAGTAATTTTTTGTCAGTAATTTGTGACTGGAAGTTTTATTGTGGAATTTCTTCATTTTTTTGTACATGTGACTTTTGTCAGTAATTTTTGTCAGTGACTGAAAGTTTTATTGTGGAACTGTTAATTTTTTGTACATGTGACTTTTGTCAGTAACTGAAAGTTTTATTGTGGGACTAATGTTAATTTTTAAAGATTTCTTCTGTCACTGTTTAACTTTCTTGTACTAAAATCAAATTTTGCTTCTCTTTTTGTCACAAAATTCTAGCCTTTGCTCAAATACAAGGTCCAGCCATGCAGACCATGCGGCCGAGCTCCCATCTGTTTGTCAACCCTGAACTGACCACTTCGTCAAGTTCGTACTGTACGATAACGTCCAGTATGGACAGCAGTACTCGGTCCGAATCCTTCCCGGGGGCCGTCCAACCGCAGAGGGTCAGTCCTGAAGAGTCCATCTGTAACACGTTTTGGCGACCGCGGCTCACGTTCCACTCGTTCCAACACGGGCGCTCGCTGGTGGACTTCGGATCGCTCTGGCCGGACGGCGATCACTTGCGGATACTGGTGGGAGAAATCCACACCAACACGTCCCTACAGGGCGCTGTCCTGTATCTGTGTAAGCTGGTCCTACGCTGTGGGCCTGTGAGAGTGTTGAAGGCTCTGGTAGAGCAAAAAATCATTGGTAAATATATATCTTTCTTGTACCTTTGGTAGAAAGGGTGGTGTAACACTGTGGGCCTGTCCAAGTGTTGAAAAATCTGGTAGAACAAAAAATCATTGGTATTAATGTATTATATGATAGCTTTAGTAGAAAAAGTCTATATTGTTGTACAATCATTTTTATTTGACCTTGGAACGGCATTTGGACGTGGTGTTGGATTACGTCAGACTCTATGATTTGATGAGTTGGTTTTGTTACGTGAAGAAGGTCATGACCTCCGGATGGAGTATTGTGGGCAGTTGGTTTTTCATGTTCGCAGGTAAAACACACGGTTCCCTTTGTTTAATAGGAATGTAAGTTTATATGCCATCTGCGGGCATGCCTGTGATGATGTGCACATTTTAATTTTTACCGTAGCTGTTTTCATGGTCGATGTAATATTTCAAAAGCACCCCTACATTTATCAGGCTTTTTGGACTGGCCGCATTTAAACCATTGTTTTGAATAGCAGGGGGGAGATAATCCTTCAGGTAGATGTGCGGTTGGCCCTAAGAAAGGCTTAGACAAGGAAATGCAGAAAATCCCACAAGACAAACACCAACAAACAACTTGTAGAAAGACCGACATTTGCTTCAGAGCAAATGTAGAATATTTCACTCCAATTCTCCCTGCCAAAACAAAAATAGAAGATTCTAAATAAATCTGCAAAAATAACTATAACCCAGACAGATTCATCTGTATGGAAATAAGTGTTTGTCTCCAAAAGGCAGGGTTTGTAGCCACTTGATCAGCTGTAATAGAATGAGAGACAGTCAATATTTGTGTGACCCGACTGTAGAGGAGACACGTCTTGCTTCAGTAGTTCAGGAGATCTCTAGAGGGTGTTAGCTTATCTCACCTTGTCATGACGTAGATTTGGAAACTTGAGACACCATCTCATTGTACTGTCCTACATGTATGACTTACCTGCTTACAAAAACCGGCTCTTCCAAAAGTTTTCTGGGTGACAGTGATGCAAAAATTTTTTCAACCCTCAACACAACATTTCACCTTAATATTCACTTGAATCCAGGCCATTAGGTACCCTTACTGGGTAATGAGGCCGTCTTCGTGGTGTAGACAGTTTCGGCATTCAGTAGGAGAAGGCGTATCCATATCTACATGTATCAGGGTGGTCCTTCCACTCTATAGCCAACTTGGTCTTGAATACATTTACTGAGCTGCTGTTTCTATTGGCCATATTTGTAGTTCCTCCCATTTTTCAGTACTAGAAACAGATTGACTACAATTGACTGTAAAAAAATGGAATTGCACAGAGAGAATAAAGAAAATGTTGTTTCTGCTCCAGATCTTGAAATACTGCAATTGTGCACCTTTAGGGCACCCGAAATTGGACCTGTGCACCCAAATATTTTTGTAGGTATTTTTGTACATATCAAATGTATAATATTATACAGGATATTCTTGGGATCCGAGTGTCAAAAAAATAATAAAATCTTTGTTGAAGTACTTGTTTAAGATTTTGAAGTAAACTCCCATTTCAGATGGTTCAAGGTCAGAAGAGGAGCAGTAAGATTTGTAATTAGGTTTAGTTTTATATGATGCACCCTAAAACTTTTGTGTGCACCTAATTTTTCAGGTTGCGTGTATCAGTAAAATCTGTGTCCATAATATCACCAGGGTCCATAATATCGCCACCTTGAGAAATAGTGTGCTTAAACATATTTTTACTGCAACATACTTTTGGTATGCACTCCTTCACACATCAAATGTACATACCTAGGGTATGTTGCAGTAAAAATATCTTTATTATAAGCACACTGTTTCTCAAGGTGGCGATATTATGGACCCTGGTGATATTATGGACAAAGATGTTACACCTATTGTGCACCTATTCCCAAAAATTAATTTCGAGCCCTGTGTACATTGTTATAACTTTGCCATGGTGTTGCAGGTCCAGATCAGAGATTTGAACCGCTGGGAGGGACCATGATGCACCTGGCCTGCGTGGCACAGAATCCCGAAGCTGTCAGCTACCTGACCTCTGTAGGGGTCAACCTCAAGGCACAGGACAGGAATGGTGAGTAAGAAATACCAATTTTCTTAAAATGTATCAATAACTTTTCAGTGTATGTATGTTCCCATCTGGATATCTTTTTTGTTGTCAAAATGCCTCAAGGTTTATTCAAAACTTCTGAAGATTTTCCACAAAATCTTAATAAGATGTTTCAGCTAAATCTCCAGTATCCAGAAAGGCAGACCACATATTTCTGTTTGCTTTGATGATGCTTTTTAGTGTTGTTTACTTACACTTATTTAACACTGCAGGGCTCAAAATACTGGGTGTATGTGCACCTTATTTTTATTTAGAGCTGTGCATCCAATTTTTTTGTGCACCCAAATATTTTCGTAGGTTTACATATTATGTAAAGGTGTTAAATGTATAGTTACTGTATACAGCATATTAATATTCTTAACATCAGGATGTGTCAGAAAAATAATAAAATCCTTGCTGTATTGCTTTTCTTAACAAAATGCATTTAGTTTTTGCTGACATTCTACTTATTTTATTTTATATGGTGCACCCAAAAAATTTTTTGTGCGTACCCAATTTTTTAGGTTGGGTGCACCAGTGCACCAAAAATGAATTTCGAGCCACTGTACTGTATTACACTTTATATCATACCCGGGCCGCGATAACGTTCAATAATGGGTTCCGGACCGGTCCGTACTTCCATGGCTTCCATAGAACGATTCGAACATGTTTTGCCCTATTATGACCGTGTGCGCCACTTGCAAAAATTCAAATAAAGAATTTGTACGTTGGAACTGATTTTGTCGCATTTTCGGGTTTAAGGACATCAACCTTTGGATCATTTTGCATTGAAAGGTGTGTTTTCTTGGGTGGGTATGACATAAATAAAATACAACACGGTATATTCGGCATCACCCTCGGTCCCGGCCCTCCCGTGAGTCGGATCACGGTACCTCGGGCGATACGGAATACCCCGTGTTGTATTCAATATGTATGTATGGCCTTCATGTGTATTGTACTTACAGTATACACTGTACCTTTCAGGTCGAACAGCGGACCAGGTGTGTTACTGTCCCAGGACACGAAAGATCCTTCAGCCCTTCAAGTCTGCCATGCAGGCCGTCGCACAGCCCTCCCCCAGGAAGAAGTCCGTGGCCTACGTCAGCGTGCAGCAGAAACAAGACATCTTCTCCCTCGCTGAGGAGGGGCACTATGATGAACTGCAGATTAAACTTCAGGTGATCTGGAAAACTTTGATTTATATGTGTTTTATGCATGATTAGGCCATACCAATTTGATTTGTTGGTTCTCGGATTTGACTGCTTCATTTTCTAATTTGCAAAAAAACAAAAACAATTCTGATCAGGCTATATGAATCAACTCCAAAATGCTCATATTTTGGCCCCTACAGTTGAAGGAAGTTGCGCTGGTTGTTATGGTTGTTATAGTTTTTTCCAGTATCAAGTTGTAGAAATGACTTTGTACAGTAAATTTTCATTCTGTAAAATTAGTTATGATTTGTCATTCTGTTAATCATACATGTATACCTCTGTGAAGACTGCAATCTCTTATATGTGTAAAATTGTTGTTATCATATGAATCATGCAAAATTGGAATAAGTGATTCATACGTCTTGTAAGTTGAGTTTTGAGAGAGTTTTGGTCCAGTCAGGATCTGTCCATGGTGCTGAACCATAGTCCATTATGTATTTATGTTACCGAAGGAAAACATGATGTTTTTGCTCTGTTTCCTCTTCTTCTTCCTCTTCTCCAAATCAATAAGGTCAATGACCTAAACCAGATGTCTGTCACCATGGTAACTAGTGTTAGGTTTCATCATGTTGCAATTTTATAGGAGTAGGGATTTATACTCCTGTACTGTCTGGCCAATGTATATGAATCTGTTTAAGTAAGAATTAACAGAGCAGACCCAATGCGGAGGTAAATATTATGCACTTGCTACAAACTTTCTAGTTTGTAGTTTGTTTGCATTATGATTGCTGAGAATGTTTTGTTTTGCAGACAATGGAGTTTGAAGTAAACAATGAGAAAAGTGCAGAGGGAGACTTACTTATCCACATAGCAGCTGCAGGGGGTAAGCAATTATCCATGACATCATCTTCCATATTTGGGCATTACCTTTGACAACTTATCTTGAAATTTCATCTGTGTTGGTAGAAGTCATTATGAAACAAGTTTAAGCTATAATTTCCAACACAAAAAATTGGACTTACCCAAATATTCCACTGTACAACTCCAGTCTTTGTCAAGGAATGAGCAATTCACCGCTTTCATGACGTCACGCAGATAACACACGTGACTCCGTGAGCAGTGGATCATAGGTTGCAGAAAGTCTGTGGTGCCCCCCGTCTCTGTTGAGGGATGGTTGTAATGCCCTGATGTAGATGGCCTCTTTAATCCCTCGTGCAAAAAAGTCCGCTTCTGTGTCCAAGATTCTTACTTTATCTAATGGGACTGAATGTCCAGGTGATTCTATATGTTTATGTTGTGAGACCTCCGAGTTAGTCAAGCCAGGTTGTTTGTGTTCTAGGAACCCTTGACGACATATTCTTCCATATTTGGACGTTACCCTTGACATGTTCTAACTGAATTGACTTCCATATTTGGACGTTACCCTTGACATGTTCTAACTGAATTGACTTCCATATTTGGCCATATAGGGGTTGATCAGCTGGACCTGTTGATGACCTTGGTGTGTATTCAGGGTGCCGACGTCAACGCCTACAATGGCAAAGGTCAAACCCCTCTCTGTATCGCTGCCGACTTGGGCCACGCCATCACAGTGGAGGTAGGTATTTTTTCTGCCTGGAATCCTACAATGTATGTTTTGTAGGTGTAACAGGCCAGATTGTACCCCAAGCCAAAGTGTACCTTGAAAATCCAAATCCGTAACTGACAGTTCTGAATAGAACACTCGGGTTCCAAGTTCTACATGTTCCAACAGCAGAAGGCATTGGAAGATTCCATTGCTGCATGGGGGTATAGACTATTGGAACACTTAATATTTGGGACAGGGTTGATTTAGGAACAGGTCCATTTTTGATATGGGGGATGTGGTGAAGCCATCTGCTGCGTTTGCTTCTGAGCAAATGTCGGCCTTTCTAGTTTGTCCAGAAAACCTTTCAGACTCTAGGTCTCTCTTTTGCCCAATTTAAAAGGAATCAATATGTGTAAAGTTCTTTTTTATCCAACTTATCCGACTATTATTTTCCTTCATTCTGTATTTCTTTGACAATGTATTTTCTGTCCAGGTGTTGATCTGTATTCTGGGAGCTGATCCTAACAAGTGTGACTTGGTTCGGGGATGGACACCTCTACACTATGCTGCCTCTCACAACTACATGGACATTGTCAGGTAACTTTGTCATCAGTACTTTAAGGCTTCATATTTTAGTTTTTTTACATCTGCAACAAAACTGCAACAGAATGCTCCTTCGATCAACATCACGTGTGATACTACATTACCTGCGACAACAAATAAATTCAATTGTACATGTTACTGCAAAATGAGGAGCAAGATAGGAGATTTTTTTCCTTTTTGCTAACCAATGTAGTGATCATTATTTATTTCTTGTTTAATTTGTGGTGTCAGTTAGAACTTGTGATAACAAGTAAAATTCTTACTCAATTTGTTAGTTACACCAGCATTTTTCAGCTCAATTGTTGTTTCATAATGTTTACCATAGCAGGCAGAAAACAATTTGTTTTTGCTCTGTTTCTTCTTCCTCTTCTTCTCCAAACAAATAAGGTCAATGACCTGAACCAGACGTCTGTGACCATAGTAACTAGTGTTGGGATACATCTTGTTGCAATTTTATAGCAGGAGGGATTTAGACTCCTGTCACCATATATGAATGTGTTTGAGTAAGAATTAATAGAGCAGACCATATGCAAAGGTAAACATTATGCATTTGCTTTAGAAGTGCTACATTTCTAGTTTGATAAATTTTTAGACCACGGTATGAGGGGGTCTGATATGATGACGTAAAAGTTTGTGTTTCATCTTCTGTCTTGCTGTTGCCTACAACAGTTGTCTGTTGAAGCGAGGAGCAGATGTGAACTTGGAGAGCTATAACGGACTCCGACCAGATGACGTGGCCAAGAGATACGAGGCAGCAGACTGTACAGAGATCATTGGGTCAAAGAGAACAGAGAGATGTCGGTACTATCGGCACCTGGTGCAAGAGGTAACCAAAGTACATGGGTTCTAATCCATGAAGAGATAGTCTGTAGAGTGATTATCAAGTATATGCTTCAGTTATTCTTTTTTGTTATTATTCAGAGATAATTCAAGATTATATTATCATATCAACCTTTCAAACTGTGTATAAAGATGTTGTATAAAGTAGAAGAATATTGCCAGATATGAAGGCATTAACATATTTAGTTATGGTTAAAGTTAGCCTCCCAATTTTTGAAAGTCATTCTTTCTCATTACTGTAATCAACTTAATGTTCATGGTAGCAAAATTTCACGGTCTGAGAAAAATGGAGGTGTTCACAGAACTATATATTCACGATTGTGACAGGTGCAGGAAAAAGAAAGTCGGCAAATTATTTGTTAATGGTAATGATAAGTTCATTGCACAGAAGTGACCATATAAATCGTGTACATAAAAGTACCAGCAAAAAATCAGGAATATGGAGTGTATGAAAATTGGTAACTTCTCAAGCTTTTTGGCTGCAGTATCCACACATTTGTACCACATGTAGCTGATTTTTAGGTTTAACAGAGTTTTGTAGGTTTCACAATGTTTTCTGCAATTCTACATACTTCTCTTCGTTTTTATGAGAACTGGTAGTTTCTTAAGCTTTTAGTCAACAATTTTTATGTCACTGTAAAATTCTACCAGATTTTCTATGTACGTTTTTTAACAGAGTTTTGTAGGTTTCACAATGTTTTCTACAATTCTGCAAACTTTCAGGGCCAGCTGCTGGGAAAGGAGCTTACCCGGAGAGATCTGTTTGTAACAGACATGACGGGGTCGACACTGCTGATGGTCGGGGCTGAGAACAACCGCGTAGAGAACATGCTGGTCCTGCTGGGCATGGAGGACTGTCCTATAGACGCACAGCACGAAAGGGTAAGGGATGGTTCACTAACTATCATGGAGGACTGTCCCATAGATGCACAGCACGAACGGGTAAGGGATGGTTCACTGTCAGGAAGTGAGCCGATGAGAGAAAAATACATGGACAATATGTTCTGTTTTCCTGTCCTTGGTGCTGATTGGACAATCTGTACTTGGGGGAGGTTTCCATGTCCTTGGTGCTGATTGGAAAATCTGTACTTGGTACTGATTGTACAATCTGTACTTGGTGCTGATTGGACAATCTGTACTTGGGGGAGGTTTCCATGTCCTTGGTGCTGATTGGACAATCTGTACTTGGTGCTGATTGGACAATCTGTACTTGGTGCTGATTGGACAATCTGTACTTGGGGGAGGTTTCCATGTCCTTGGTGCTGATTGGAAAATCTGTACTTGGTACTGATTGTACAATCTGTACTTGGTGCTGATTGGACAATCTGTACTTGGTGCTGATTGGACAATCTGTACTTGGGGGATGGTTTTCCTGTCCTTGGTGCTGCTTGGGCAATCTGTTCTTGGAGGGAAGGTGTCCCTGTCCTTGGTGCTGATTGGACAATCAGAAGTTGGTGCTGATTGGACAATCAGTGCTTGGTGCTGATTGGACAATCTGTACTTGGTGCTGATTGGACAATCAGTACTTTGGGGAAGGTTTCTCTGTCCTTGGTGCTGATTGGACAATCTGTACTTGGGGGAAGTTTCTGTTTACTTTCCTGATTGGACAGTCTGTACTTGGGGGAATTTTCCCTGTCCTTGGTGCTGATTGGACAATCTGTTCTTAGGCAAAAGCCTTACCTGTCCTTGGTGCTGATTGGACAATCTGTTCTTAGGCAGAAGCCTTACCTGTCCTTGGTGCTGATTGGACAATCTGTTCTTAGGCAAAAGTTTTCCCTGTACTTTGTGGTGATTTAACAATCTGTTCTTGGGAGGGATTTTTCCCTGTCCTTGGTGCTGATTGGCCCTAAGAAAAGGAGATTCTGTTTGGCCCCACTAAAATCTAGTTGACTTGTCATTTAGACTAGTTATTCACTTAACCTTTAGACTACAATTTCAGGGTAATCCAAAAGACTAGATTATGCATTAAATTCTTATATCAGTAGGTATGTAGATGCTATCTCAAATAAGAAATGCTGGATGAAGATTCTTAATGAAGGCTTAAAAGACAAAACTGAGGAATTTTTTTTTACTTTCAGAGTGGCTGCACAGCATTAGCTATAGCAGCACGAGAGGGCCATGCAGAGGCTGTGAGGACCCTGTTGGAGTAAGTTATGTAGTGTTATAGAAATACATGTACACTTTATGTACACAGCATTTAAATGAGCTATAAATGCATACACATACAACAAACAAGCTTTACAGTTCTTTTTTGGCAACGCCTCATGGGTGAGCCTTATGGTACTGTATTGTGTGCAGTTTGCAAGAATTCTAGGAATTGTACAGGGCACAAGGAGGCTTTCCAAAATCATGAAATCATGGCAGTGCCATGCAAACAATAACCCTAACAACAACCACCGTCGCCATGGCAATGTATGTTTTCATTGTCAGTCTTGTTGTACTTATTTGAACTTTGTTCAAACCTAAAGAAAATTCAATTCTCTAACATAATCATGTGTTTCTTACATTGTTAGAAGTCCAGTTACAAAGTGAATAAAACAAATGTTGTTTTGGATTGTGTTTCAGACACGGAGCGAACCCCAGCATCCCAGATGTGGAAGGCCTGTTACCCCTGCACCATGCCTGTAGGAACAGGTGCTTCATTGTGGTGGAGATCATATCACACTACAGGCAGGGACTCACGGTGAGGGAACAGCTCAAATCATGGAAATCACAGCACTCATCATCTATTTGCTAACATGACACTTTGTCATAAATTCTGTTGAAAAGTTTAGTTGTAAACTTCAGTGTTCATATTAACAGCTTTTTGATGTATAATTGAATATTTGATGAAGTGATAGAAGTATCTTCATAAAATATTCTGTATTTGGGGGAAGGTTTCCCTGTCCTTAGTTCTGATTGGACAATCTGTACTTGGGGATTGCTTCTTGGTGCTGATTGGACAGTCTGTACTTGGAGGGAGGGTTTCCCTGTCCTTGGTGCTGATTGGACAATCAGTACTAGGGAATGTTTCCCTGTCCTTGGTGCTGATTGGACAATCTGTACTGGGGAAGGTTTCCCTGTCCTTAGTGCTGATTGGGCAATCTGTAATAGGGAATGTTTCCCTGTCCTTGGTGCTGATTGGACAATCTGTACTGGGGAAGGTTTCCCTGTCCTTAGTGCTGATTGGACAATCTGTACTTGGGGGAAAGTTTCCCTGTCCTTGGTGCTGATTGGACAATCTGCACATGGGGGAAGGTTTCCTTGCTAGGTATGTGTGTTTATGGAGAAAGCTGTAATGCTGTTACAGTATTAAATGTACTTTCATGTTGTAGGGTTTGGAGCAAGCATTGAAGTTAGCCACAACCCCAGAGATTCAGTCAACTGTAAGGTATGCCATTGACAGGTGGGTTTCTAAAGATTCTTCAACTATATCCATGTCTATGGTTATAATTCAGCTTAACCAGCAAGATTTGCACATGAAAAACAGATACTTACTATAACACTCTTTCAACATAAGCAATTTAGTAGATGTATGAGTGACAAAACTGTATAATGTCAATGAAAGTCACCCAGAAACTTACAAGAAAACAGCATCTGAATAGAGTTTTAAAAATGTATAGATTTGCTTGAGGAACTGTTCTCTAAGCACGTCGGCAGAACATACTGCACCTGCGCAGAACCCTGATTTTTCACTGTTTTCGTTGCATTTTTGGTCAACGTTGCATTAGAATTTTGCCTGTTGCAGACGATACCTTTTCCAACATAACATGTGGAAACTACAGACGAGATGTTTTCCTTATATGCGCGAATACGATCTTATATAAGACGTTCTGCCTAAGTGCTATGTACAATACATTATGAGTTTCGCAGAGGTGCAGTGCGTTCTGCCGACGTGCTGCATATCTATAGTGATACAGATGAATGACATTGTCTTACTGGTTATTGCCCCCCCCCCCCCAGGCGACAGTCAGAGTTAATCACCCCCCTGCTGTTTGAATGTGCCATCAATGGAGACGCAGACAGACTGTTCTGTACACTAGAGTCTGGGGATGAGGTCAACCAGACAGTAAGTAACACTTGTTATAATGCACTATTGTAGATAAATATAATCAAACTTGTCCATTAGTAAGACACTGATTGGACAATCTGTACTTGTCCTCGTTGCTGATTGGACAGTTGAACTTGGGTAAGGTTTCCCTGTTCTTGGTGCTGATTGCACAATATGTACTTGGTGCTGATTGGACACTCTGTACTTAGGGGAAGGTTTCCCTGTCCTTGGTGCTGATTGGACAATCTGTACTTAGGGGGAGGGTTTCCCTGTCCTTGGTGCTGATTGGACAATCTGTACTTGGTGCTCATTGGACAATCTGTTCTTGGAGAGAAGGTTTCCCTGTCCTTCATGCTGATTGGACAATCTGTACTTGGAGGGAAGGTTTCTTTGTCCTTGGTGCTCATTCACTACAACAGAATGAAATTTGTCTGACTGGAACTGCAAAAGTCAAATGGACTTTTATTTCACACTTGCTATTTTCACTACCAGTACATAACCCAAAATAAAAACATGGCCATGAAAAACTGCTTTTTGTAAGAAACTTAGTGGTCATAACTTTGACACCATTTTCCAGACTGGTGCAGGGGACTGGCCCATGTACCTGGCAGCTGAGAATGGCCACTTGGATGTGATGAAGATCCTATATGAGGTATGCAACATACTTCCAGTGACTTTGGTTTTGCCAGTAACTTTGGCAATGCTGTCGAGATAAAGCTTTTTCTACTGTCAGGCCACACCAACTTAATTTTATGGATGACAAAAAAAATCACATGTGGCCAGGCTCTAGGCCTGGGTATACCATGGTAGTTAGCGACAATCCAGAGCTGGTGGTAACTCTGGAGGATGGCACCAAAGCTCCACAACTCAAGAGATCAGTACATACATACAGTGCCGATTCATACATTCCGCAAAAAGCCAGCATGTGCCGGCTTGTCGTATATGTCGCTAAGTACTGCTGCAAATTCACAATACCGGCTTTGTATTCCTGTGGTTTAGAAGCATTTTTATTTTTGGCCAGATTTTTTTTTCGCCCGCGTGCACTAGTTTGGGGGTCTTCAGAGGATGTCATCCATAAAATTAAGTCGGTGTGGCCTAAGTGCAAATTGAACAAAGTACATGTAGTTGTAGTTAGTTGATTTAAGACTTTACAACCTGTTTTTTTTCCTTTACAGAGGGATGGAGATATCTCCAGACTGCACAAAGCCAGTAAGAACACAGTCCTACATGTAGCCTGCATCAGGGGGCACCTGCACGTGGCCAAGTATGTGCTGCAGTTCTGCAGAAAAACACCAGGTGGCAGTCCTGCACTGCTGGATGTCAATGCTGTCAATGCTGCTGGGCTCACAGCACTGCAACTTGCAGCTGAGAAAGGTACACAATAGTAGTGCCTTTTTAACCTTCAAGTTAAAACCAAGAAAACTACAGTTTAATTTTCTATAAGCTGTTATTCCTTATTAGGCCACAGCAAGTAAATTTAATGGATGACATCCTCCGCAGACTCCAAATCTAATGCGATAGAGCCCCCCAAAAAACCTACATTTTCATATTTTGTCAGAGGGCAACAAAATTTCTTGTTATTTTTCCCAAAATCAGGCGAAAATCAATGCGCACGCTGATGTCATCCATAAAAATTACTTGCTGTGGCCTAACGTGTGCATTACGACCTCACTAGTATTACTACCCAGTTTTTAATCATTGATATATTTGTAGATAATGTATTATATTTCTTGACATTGTATTGTACAGTATTTGATGTTTAATGTGTAATATTTGAAGTTTATTGTATAATATTTCATGTTAGTGATGTTCAATATTGTATATATCAGTTTTGCATTCTTTATAATAATTATAATCTGTATTTGCATTGTACATGTAGTGTTGGAAGGACAACTTGTAAAGGTGTCAATGCACCAGTTTTGTCCTCCCTTTCGAAAAAATAAACAAATAAACGTGATTTTCCCGTTGTTGCTAGGTTACAGCCGGATTGTGCGCCTGCTGTTGCAGAACGGTGCGACCACCGCGCTGCTGGACTCGTACGGCGAGCTGTTCTCCTGCCCGCAGTACCAGGGCGTACAGATGCTCATCGAAACACACCGCAAACAGCACTTAGACAGGTGGGCACAAAACACCCCTATTTTGTGAAAATGGTTTGGTCTAAATGTTAAGAGTTATTATATTGTAATGATTGTATCAAACAAGTCTAGATTCATACAGTCATACATGTTATTAATGATCTTTCACAGCTTCACAGTATTAGTAGAAGTATGATGTATGTAATGTTACATTCAAAAGGGTTACTCTCCTAAATTTTAACTGTGTTACTATGATACTACATGTAGGTTTGTAGGTGATTGTAGGTTTGAATAGCATGTCGGCAGAACGTATTGTGCCTGCGCAAAACCCAGATTTTTCACGGTTTTCGTTAGATTTTGCATCAGAATTTTGCCTGTTGCAGACAATATCTTTTCCAGAACAACATTTAGAAACTATACAGATGGGATCTTAACCTTATATGCGCAAATATGACCTTATATGAGACGTTCTTCCAAAGTGCTATGCATAATACAGATTACAGATTTTGCACAGGTGCAGTACGTTCTGCTGATGTGCTGGTTTGAATTTGACTGTTATAAGATTTGTAGTTGAACTTTTAGGTCTTGAGATGCTTGGAATGCCTTGACTAGTCTTCCATTGGCTATACCCTCTAAGACTCAACATTCCTGTAGTATGCAATTTTAGCAACCTACCTTAACTTTTAATTTACAAATGTAGATAATCTGCTTGATAATAATATTTTACGTCTAATATTTTCAGTGTGTGTAAAAGTAACTACTTGTATATACAAAATTAATGTAATATTCTAAACATCTTACACATAGTTTAGAATTTTTTTAGGATGCTAGTATTTTACTTTTATCTGACAATATTTTCTTCTTTTCTGTTATATAGCTGTACAGAGTGTAGTCTTTTTTAGCTGGACAGGCGCTTTTGTAGTAACACATACTTCTCTCTCTCTGCATGCCCTGCCCAACAGTTGCCTTACTTTGCTGACAGGTAGAAATTTTCTGTAGTTATGTGGAGTGTCGTGCTTGTGTTGGTGAAGTTAAACAATAGTTTGAACATATAAAAACACACTATCTGTATGTTATGTGTTTTTAAGTAGGTATTTGTGACCAAGAGTCATCTGATTTTTGCTCTAAGATTAATAAGAATTTCAATTTTTCTGTCAAAAGCATGTGAGAAGAACATTTCTTATGAGTGTTTTTTTATCAAAATCATCATGTTAATTTGGCATTTCATTACTGTGGTAGTCTAAAAGCCTAATGGCTAACACAAATGCATAGAACTTCTCTTAGACCCTATTTGACCTTGAACTTAAACCAACTCTATTTTGTGTGCTCTTTACATCCAAATCTTAATGAGTTAATTTTATTACAAACTTTTTATGCAATGTAGTACATAGTCCTGTGTACCAGTTCACTGGACCGGTTCCGGACTTGCAAAAATGTTTAGGTTCAAGTCCAAACAAAACTAAAAGTCAAGAACCGATTCTGGACTTATTACAAAAAAAAAAGTGTCACATACCCCTTTTCTTTCCAAACCACCTAAAACGTTCCATAGTTTGCAAAATGAACAAAAATGAAGAAAATTTAAATATTGCCATCGGGCATCGTCAAGTGTCGGCCTCCATGTTATGTGGCCACAGTTTTGCCCAGACAACATTGCAAGGTTGCCAACATGCAATTTTGTATAATTGCCAATTGGGTTTAGGTTCGGACTTACAAGTCCGTAACTGAACCTAAACCTCTGGACTTGAATCCGGACCTGAACCTAAATGTGTGTACATGTTTGTACAGCTTTTTAGTACTGTTGTTCCAATGTTTAAAAAAAATGTACATTACAGTACTGAAAACACCTGTGAGAAATTATGAAACTACATGTATGTGTAAGTAACCGCCCCCCTCCCCCATCACATGACCTCTACCCAGGATCCTTGAGTGTTTGGAGCATCGAGACCTTTTGGAAGACGCCGGTAAACTCTTCAGTATGCCCGAGAAACACACCCATGCCTCGGGCCTGGTCTTCCTTGAAACTGTCTTCCAAGACTTTTGGAGGAAGTTGCAAAGGTAGCAAGTAAACCATGGGACCTGCATGCTGTGTGCTTGTCTAAGTAGTACATGTAGTTGATATAGTTTTAGGGGTGCCAGAGTATACAGTGCAATTTTACGAAATACAGTGTAAATTTACTAGTATACAGTGCAATCATATTAGACTAAGTATACAGTGCAATAATTTATTTTACTTAGAGTGTACAGTGCAATTTTACTAGTATACAGTGCAATTTTACTAGTATACACTGTATACTAAATACGATTGCACTGTATTCTGTAAAATTGCACTGTATTCCGTAAAATTGCACAGTGACTGTATTCCGTAAAATTGCACTGTATTCTGTAACATTGCACTGTATAATCTGGCACCCCTGAGTTTGGTTATAGCCAGTAGTCGCGCATTGTTAGCCATACATTTTGTCTGTAGCCCTCTACTGCATTAAGACTGTTACAGTATTATCTTATGTAAGTGGAATATTATAATTTTTTTTCATAACTACCTAATTACACATGTAGCAAATATGTTACCATGTTGTCAGTACAATACATACATGTTTACTAACATTTATGATCTACTAACAACATTAAGAAATTTAGAATATAATGTAGCAGTTGCAGCATTTTAATGCCAATTGCTTTGTCAATGTAGCTGTGGTGTTAGAAGCATGACATACTAACACTATGCTATTGTTTACTAATTTGCTTTATTTTGCTTGCAGTTGACACTAACCCAGTAATACATTTTGTAGTCCCATCATAACAGTAGTACCATGACAACATTTTGGGGCCAAGCAGTACTTTTTTTAGAAAAAACCTCACTGAATTCTTCAGTGATTTGACAAAAAGTTCAGATTTTCAAGCCTTGGAATAGATTAGTTTAAAAACTGTCACAAAACTTCTGATCTAATTTTTGTATCCAACAAGATTTAGTGTTGTTCAATGTAGAAAAAGGAAAGCAGGTGTCTTGAATGATTTGTTTTCTGAACTCATGAAATCTTTCAAAGCTATCTTGAACTCTATTCATATAACGCCTAACAATCCATTATGAAGCAAGTTTAAACTATAATTTCCAACACAACAAATATGGACTCATCCAAATTTTCGACTGTACAACTCCAGTCTTTGTCAAGGAATGAGCAATCCACCACTTCTGTGTCACACAGATAACACACGTGACTCCGTGAGCAGTGGATCATAGGTTGCAGAAAGTCTGTGGCGCCCCCCGTCTCTGTTGAGGGATGGTTGTAATGCCCTGATGTAGATGGCCTATTTAATCCCTCGTGCAAAGAATCCATGCAAAGAATGCCTAACAATCCATTGTATTAATTTGGCCTTCCTTTAGGATTATGGACACCTTGAGGAACAAGAAGGGTCTCCCGCAGCTCAAGACGATCTGGCAGCCTCCGTTTGACCACAACATGCGTTCCCAGGACGGAGACACGCCCCTCATGGTGGCTTGTTCCCAGGGTAACCTGGAGGTAGTGAAGTTTCTGTTGGAGTCAGCTGTGTATGAGGACAGTGGTCTGTCAGATATGGACAGGTTAGTGGCTTGAAGATATTTCAGTACATTCCGCACAGTGTCTAAAGATAATATCCAGTTAGTGCTGTGTACCGGTTCACTGGACCGGTTCTGGACTTGTAAAAATGTTTAGGTTCAACTCGAAAAATATCTAAAAGTCCAGAACCGATTCTGGACTTATTACAAAACCAAACTATGTCACATACCCCATTTCTGTCCAAACCACCTAAAACCTTCCATAGATTGCAAAATCTGTGCTACAAAATGAAGAAAACATTGCCATCGGGCATTGTCAAGTGTCGGCCTCCATGTTATGTGGCCAAAGTTTTGCCCAAACAACAAAGGTAGCCAACATGCAGTTTTGTATATGCCATGGGTTTAGGTCCGGACTTACAAGTCTGGAACTGAACCTAAACCTCTGGACCTGAACCTAAATGTGGGTTAGGTACACAGCACTATATCCAGTACTGTACTTTCTCTAATAACTGGTTAGGGCATAAGTGCAAAGAGACCATCAGACATAACAGTAATTTCTCTGTTACCATACATCTGCAATAATAACCATGTATCCCCGTTTATCCCATCATGATGCAATCATGATGAGTTATGCAAATATTTCATCATCTCTGCAATGGAATAAATGTATTAAAATGGTTTTGTATTTTTAAGTTGACAGGATGTTTTTGTTGTGTTGCAGTAGTCTGTTTGAAGATGACCTGTCAGATGCAGACTCAGGCACGTGTGTGGAGGACTCCACACCTGTGGGAGCTTCCGCTTCTACTGTTACAGGTACGGACAAAACAGTATTTTATTAACGTTCATATTGGTAATTTCTGTGTCTGTTTTGCCCTGAACATCCGTGAAACTCACAACCAAATGAGGATGATGTTTTGTAACATCAATGGACTAGACCCCCCGCCAAAAAGGTTGTATGAAAATATGCAATGCAAAATGGCTTTAACTTACAAGCAACAATCATAGTAGTTTCTGTGACAGCCAATCAGCACCAAGGACAGAGGAAGCCTTTGACAATAACATATTGCCCAATCAGCACCAAGGACAGGGGCGGCTTTTGCTAAGAACAGATTGTCCAATCACCACCAAGGACAGGGAAACCTTCCTCCAAGTACAAATTGTCCAATCAGCACCAAGGACAGGGAAACCTTCCTTCAGGTACAGTTGTCCAATCAGCACCAAGGACAGGGAAACCTTCTGTCCAAGTACAGATTGCCCAATCAGCACCAAGGACAGGGAACCCTTTTGTCCTAGTACAGATTGTCCAATCACCACCAAGGACAGGGAACCCTTTTGTCCTAGTACAGATTGTCCAATCACCACCAAGGACAGGGAACCCTTTTGTCCTTGTACAGATTGTCCAATCACCACCAAGGACAGCAATGCTTGGAGCTGATTTGGGCAAATCAAAAAATAAGATAGAAAACTGTTTATCTCAAACCAATCAAAAAATTTGTAATATGATAACAGTGTAGTTGAAATACCAAGGAGGTTTAATTCATTGATTGAATCTAAACCTCCTTTGTACAAGACAGTACAGTCACTAGAGATTATCATATAAAATAGTTTGTGCCTAGCTACTGTTTAAACGGCTTAGCGTAAACAAGGTTGTAAATGAGCATGAAAGTTCATCTGAGTTGGTAAATTACATTTTGAAAAACTTAAACTGTTCTCCAACTCAAAATTTGACTCACCAGAAATTTTCGACTGAATCACTCAGTCTTCCTCAGCTATCTGACCCAAATGCTGTGGACACGTGATTTTCCCCACATGTGACGTCAGCAAAGGGTCAAATACAGAGGCCATATACATCAGGGCATTGCTCAACCAGGACGGGGGGCGATATCGACTTCAGACAACCTTTGACCTTTTGCTGACGTAACACATGGGAAAAATCACGTGTCTACAGCATTTGGGTCAGATAGTTGAGGAAGACTGAGTGATTCAGTCGAAAATTTCTGGTGAGTCAAATTTTTAGTTGGAGAACAGTTTAAGATTTTCATAAGGTTGTAAATGATTTTTGAATGTTATTTCCAGCCTCAGACACCACAGCTGTGAAGGAACGTTACAGCAGTCCACAGTTCCACCACACTGGAGAGAAGGAACTTCCCCAGCTCCCGTTTGCAGCTGAAAGCTCCCCCTCCCATGGTTAGTTCATGTGCCTTGTGTAGTAGCATATAGGTTTATCATGCATTAAGTCCATTGCATTTACTATTTCACCTTTAGCTTTGCACTAAGTTGTGATGCATGTAGGTGTATGTCACTAATAGCCCTGTACATTCCACCTGTTATTTTATTATTTTCTTAATCATCTTTTATTATTAGTTTGTTCTGTTTCTTTTGTTATTATGATTGTACCTAAGTTAGTTTATACAAAGGCCCATAAGTACACTTAGTATTTTTTATTCCACTTTTATTTTCTATGGGTACTTTGTATTTTCTATGGGTACTTTGTATTTTCTATGGGTTACTTTTATTTTCTATGGGTACTTGTTTTTTCTGTGTGTACTTTTATTT